>NC_073744.1:19454238-19662890 GCF_029784135.1 Toxorhynchites rutilus septentrionalis | reverse complement strand
CCGATAGTAGCTGCTGTTTCCCGCAATGTGTTTCCTCGACAAGTCTTACGTATTCTCATTGTACGTGTGAGGATATCTATTCATTAAGAACGCTTATTGGAGAGAAAGAGAAAGAGAAAGAGAAAGAGAAAGAGAAAGAGAAAGAGAAAGAGAAAGAGAAAGAGAAAGAGAAAGAGAAAGAGAAAGAGAAAGAGAAGAGAAAGAGAAAGAGAAAGAGAAAGAGAAAGAGAAAGAGAAAGAGAAAGAGAAAGAGAAAGAGAAAGAGAAAGAGAAAGAGAAAGAGAAAGAGAAAGAGAAAGAGAAAGAGAAAGAGAAGAGAAGAGAAAGAGAAAGAGAAAGAGAAAGAGAAAGAGAAAGAGAAGAGAAGAGAAAGAGAAAGAGAGAGAGAGAGAGAGAGAGAGAGAGAGAGAGAGAGTGAGAGTGAGAGAGCGCTGATGACCTGCTAAAACGACAAAATAGAACTAGAGCTGCTCCTAATTCCATTTACTGAATCTGAATATCGTTATAGTAGAAAAGGAAAACTGGGAAAATAGTGAAAAAAATGAGTCAAATAATTTTCACTTGCCTTCGTGTGAATCTGGAATAGTGGAGAAGTAGAACAAAACGAGTTTTACAACCAATCTAAACTGGATTAATTCATTTGAATTGTCGAGTCCATTCATTCGAAGAAATGCCACATTAAAACCCACTTCAAATGAAAGGGTTAGAGACAACCCAGCAAACATTAAATCGTAAACTTTTCCGCATGGTAGGTCGAATATAAATTCGTAACAAATTACAATCGTTTACAGGGTTTCTCAAAGTGGTCGACCCCCTGGGGTCGATTTCGGTTTCCAGGGGTCGATACATACGAAAATTGATTTTGGGATTCGACGAGGTTTGAAAATCGACCCTCTATAAAATAAATAAAAAGTTCCGTGAACCACACTGTTATAAGAAATTAGTCATTCCTATTTAGTAGTATTTTAGTAGAGATTATTATTGCTGTACATTTCAAAAACTCAACAAGACGATGAGCGTGCGCAAGATGAAAAGAAAAAAGTACGAAAAGTTCAAGATGAAAAATTCAGCGAGTAAAAAAACGTGAACAGGTTCGCTCAAGATAATGTGTTCGAGCGTACAAATTCTCCAGGCACGTTTAAAATTTCTCCGTATTTTAAACATATGCGCGATTTAACACGAAAGAAGTCACCATCAATTTCATGTCCTAACATGCTCCTGATATTTTACTGTATAACAAGCTTGCCCTTAGGTTGCAAGTTCATTTATGTTCTAAAATACGTTGAAGCGAGAATGATAATACACTCATTCTTTATTTGAATTCAAGAGATCACAACGTGTTTACATAGCTAAATTAAGTGAACTAGAATCAAGCGATTGAAAAAGAATTGACAAAATGATTGTTTACCTATGTGCATGGCGTAACAAAAAACATAAAGGGTGTGTCACATCAAATTGCATCACGGAAAAAACGCTGTAGAAATTTAATTTTTATGAATTATATCTTCAGCTTTCGCTTATAATCAGATAAGAGTGTATAGATCACGTTGGCCATGCTTCACTGTAAATTTGGAAAAATGTCGTCGATCGAAAAAGAGCGTCGTGAATTAATACTGTGCACTCATTTCGAGAATCCGGAGTTGTCACATCGGGACATCGGTAAGATGCTGGAATCGTCCAATCCACGGTCAGCAGAGTACTAAAACGATACTTCGAGAACCTAACCACCGGAGGGTGAAGAACGGCAAAAATGGATGCTCCGTCAGTGAAAAAGATCACAAGCGCGTAGTTAAGCAGTTTAGACGTGATCCGAGAAGTTCGGTCCGAGATGCCGCCAATAAGCTGAATTTGTCAAGTTCATTCGTCCAGCGGACCAAGCATCGGAGGGCCTGCGTACATACAAGGTTCAGAAGGCTCCTAACCGCGACGAAAGGCAAAACATGGTGGGGAAGACGCGAGCCCGGAAGCTGTACACCGAAATGCTGACGAAGCCGCATTGCCTGGTAATGGACGACGAAACCTACGTCAAAGCGGACTTTCGTCAGCTGCCGGGCCTGTTGTTCTTCTCCGCAGAGGACAAATTCAGCGTTCCGGAGGAGATTCGCAAGCAGAAACTATCTAAGTTTGCCAAAAAGTACATGGTGTGGCAAGCGATCTGCTCTTGCGGAAAGCGGAGCGCCCCCTTCGTGATGACCGGCACGGTAAACGGGCAGGTTTACCTTAAGAAGTGCCTACAGAAGCGCTTACTACCACTATTGAAGCAGCACGAGGGCCCGACCATCTTCTGGCCGGATCTCGCTTCGTGCCACTATTCAAAGGACGTGTTGGAGTGGTACGAAGCCAACGGGGTCACCTTCGTGCCAAAGGAAATGAACCCGCCCAACGCGCCGGAGCTTCGCCCAATAGAGAAATATTGGGCGATTATGAAGCAGGCCCTCCGGAAGAACCCAAAAGTTGTCAAATCGGAGGCGGACTTCAAGAGAAAATGGATTTCTGTTCAAAAAAAACTACAACCTGACGTTGTACAGAACCTTATGGACGGGGTAAAGAGGAAGGTGCGAGCATACGGGCTTGGGCTCGAAGAATGAATAAAAAGAAAATGCCAAAAGTTGTTTAATAGTTTTTATTTTACTGTCTAAAATTTTCAAAAGGATCGGTCTACTGGGCGAATTTCTACAGCGTTTTTTCCGTGATGCAATTTGATGTAAGTGATGTAAGGTACTGGTCATTAACTTCGTAATTCACATACAGCATTTAGTAGCAAAAATTATGAGCCCTAGGTCGCATCAGTCTTTACTATATGTTATAAGTGTTATCAATAAGTTTCGAAGCAATTTTTTGAACACTCGATTATTTGCTCAGCTATATGAGTAAATCGACGAAATCTTTACTCGGTTACATCTACACGCTGAAGTTCGCTGACCACCAAGAGGCTCTTGCTTCGCAAGATTTTCACCTTATTTGAATTTGTGTTTCAGCTGCAGGGTGACGACTTCATCTTGATTGAAAGAATATCAAGAACATCGGCCTTTCTGACAAAACTTTATAAACAAAATTTGAGCAGAAAAGAATATTCACAGTTTTTCGGACCACCCTGAAATAGAAATGGGCACCCTAATGAAAAAAATAATAATAAAAAAACAGTCTAATGTTTTGCGAAAAAGAACAAAATTACCACTTTTGACGATCTGAGAATCTGAGAACCACTATATCGCTTTGGCATGGAATGGCTGCATATTCGTTCGCCTCCACTTTTTCATGTATATGCCAGTTATACGCATCATATATCATCCCAGTATGGCTTTGATGTATTCACACCGCTCCCAATTATGGCATTTTATACGATTTTATATGTGCTGGGAAGAGGCTTGATGTTCTGGGAAGATCATTTTCACCTTTCGTTATCCGGCATTGGAGCAAGAAGATGATGAGTGGTGAACATCTTCGCCAGGAATGTGAACTGGCGTGATTTACTTATATACCCTCACAGGAAAAGAGGAGTGAAATCAGTCGGGACTGTGGGAAATATGATGAATCTGTTTAAATTCTATGATTTTCAATAATTAGGTTCGACAATTTCATTTCAAACTTCTTTCGGTTTTCTGTTGGGATGATTAAAGGTATGGATGAAATAACACTACAAAATATATAAATATAAATGACAGTGTAGAGAAATGCAAAATCTTATGCGACAAACACAAGTTGTCGCGTGTGCTGGCATGCAAGAGAGTGATGCATGCAAAAGAGAGAAAGAATCCGACAGGGGTTGCAAACAAAAGAGAGAGCAAATTTGAATGCGTTCCGCGAAGGATGTTGATCTCTCGCATCATTCAGTATTCTATCTTCGGTGCAGTAACATGTGAAGCAAGGAAAAAATATTGCCAAACGAGGAATACGACAGGGACTTCAACCGAAAAAATTCAAGAGCGATCAAGAGCGAGTAGTAAGCAGACCTCGAGATATAGTTCGAAGGGTCTCTTGCTACTGAGAGCTTTTCCGGGGAGACACAGTAAAGAGTCACAACGCACAGAATTAAAATATGTTCACTAATATCATCATTTTGGTAAGGAAAATATTGTAGAAATGAGAAAGAGTCATTCCGAACATTCACTACTGAATATTGCTAATTATCCCAATCAGAAAAGATCTAGGTCGTTTCCGACCCGAACGGTGGAAAATCGACGTACAGAATGTCCAAACACCATTGATCTATGGAGTAATTGTATAATTTCTCACTGACTTTCGAAAGTATCCGCTAATCTACCCAGCAAACATTAAATTGCATAACAAGCGTATATATAACATCATATGCCCTAAAATTTGTTTGGCATATAATGCGCCTAACTGGCATATGCATGCAAAAGTGGAGGCCATATACATACATGGCAAATGCTTACCGAATTTGTTTGGATGAATATGCAACTTTGACCGGCTATCATAGCGATTATGTTGAAATTGAATTGCGATTTAATATGAATATATTCATGAATCGTCAAAGCACCAAATACGACTTTTGCCATACTCATATACGATTTATTACGGACATATAAAAAAAAACAAATGGCGCAAAATATTTTCGTGAAATGTTTATTATAGCCTCACGAATCGCCATTTTTATATATGAGTATTTATGTTTGTAGAAATAATAATTGTTTGATTGACTTGTGTTGGGAGTGGAATATGAATGTTTAAAATGGCACAGATTGATGTTTGGTGGAAACTGCTCCGATGTGGGTTCGAACACCGGGCGTCTGGATTATCATCCACCAGCTATCTCGCGCGGCTATTTGAAATTTAATTCAACAGCGGTTAAAATTTTCGAGTGCATCAGCATTTCATTGACATTTCAATATGATGTAATATGTTCTTCATTAGGATCTAATATGATTTACTGTTTCATGATTTTCTTCAGCATGCAACACGATTCACTACAGTACTGAATCGATTTAAATTATACGCTTATAAGACACACAAACTGCATCAGCGTAATATACGCATATGATGCGGATTAAATATATTTTACGACAATGTACATCATAAAATTGATGTTTGTTATACCGAATTGTGACTTAATTTGATAATGGTATATAAAATCGAGTTTTTACATTTTATGCGATTTCAGATAAACACTATACATACTTTGATTGATATTATATGCGATTATGATTTATTCGGATTTCTTGTAAGACTTGGCACGTGCAAAATTATACGATTTTATGTTTGCTGGGTAGCGTGTGCCGCACAACGTTTTCCGTCGATTCGAATGGTTGCAAACAGTACACAGCACACTTCCAAGATGACCCGGTACTATTGTTCTATTCACCTTGATTTGTACTTCGATGCTTACTCGTAGAAAGTAAAACTGCTGGGCATTTGTAGTTAATTAACGAGCTAACATCGCTCACATCTTCCTTTGACAGCTGTTTGTATTCATTCGGAAAACATTGCAAATCGCGACTACGAAGCTGAATTTGACAGCTTGTGTGCGTGAAGCGAATGTCAACAAAGAATTGCAAAAAGAATGTGATTTTTAAACGCACCGTTTTTAACGTTTTTTGCAGAAATTTTCGTAATGGTGAGTATGTATCGAAAGAACTATCCTCTAGGATGCTAATTTAGTTAAATCACATAAATTTACTGCAGGGGAAAACGTTTTCTTACCGCATCCAAAGGACACTGTCTTTACTTGTGAAAAAGTAAACAAACTTTCAGGATACTAAATTTTAATAAAAAATAATAATTGTGTGCAAAATTTATCTTCCAAACGGTTGGAAAATGAGTTTTCCTTATGCAGTGAAAAAAACTTTGCCGTAGCTTAAGCTGAATTTAACTTATAAGTGTTTTTCTGTGACCTTGTTTCATGTATTATCAGGAGCCATCAGTCGGAGAAAATGAAACCTGCTACGTGGCTGTGGAGTTTGCGGATGTGTTCGATTACGCTGCGGGTAGAAGCCGTTTAGTCGTCGAAGGCGAAAGAGTATTCAAAGCTGAACATCTTTTAATAGTTGGTGTTGAAGAAGTTCACGATGAAGGCTTCAGTATTTTCTCGTCCTGCCTCCGGTCATCATCTCCAAGCTCGGAACCCCATACAATAAAAATTACGAAAATCTCCTTCTCCAAATGGTTGTTTTCGTGTTCCTGTAAAGCTGGCAAAGGGAAGTGCAAACACGTCATGGCTGTTTTGTATCATTTGCTTAAGTATGTTTTATTTTATTTCTTTATTATTGCACATTTTGCACCAAGTTGGACTGTTTCACACTTTTTCAAAAGTACGAAAATGTGAATGTGAATACTTGGAGAGTAGAAGTTCGACACGGTGAAATGGAGGCTACAAATACGGGAGGTTTTTGTAGGTTCTATCTTTAGCCGTAGTCGTTGGATCCAGTCTAGATACCGCGATTTGTCCGTTTTCGGAGGGAAGGCATGAAAAGAAATTCCGGGGCGATATCTCTGCTTACATCCGGGGACGACACAAACATTACGGCTTTTGAATTTTGCAGATTGTTCGGAGTCAGCTTTAAGCAAATTTCGTCCGACTTGCATGTTCTCCGGGCAATTTGCGCAGCTTTTGACGTCCATATTTCACACGTTCTAAGGAAAATATTTTGAAAAATATTAGAGCACTGATTGAATAGAAGCCAGATCTTTATATTTTAGGTATTTTATGAACACTAAGCGGATATTTTTATATCAAATTTCATTAATTCGGTTTACCTCTCTCGCAGGTAGATTGACAGAGGGTGTACTTCAACGGCTTTTTTTCACTACTAAATGACAATAAATTTTGGTTCGGAGCATCGAAACAGCTAAGAAAAACTATTTTTCAACAATTTCCACTAATTGTAAGATAAACACGGTACAAGTTTTCGAGAAATCAGTGTATTAATTACAGAGAAAATATGCAACGGTTTGTTTACATATTTTTCACTCACACGCGAAACTTTCATAGGTGGCGACACCGTACCTTCGATGACGCGAAATGCGTCTTGTTCGTCTCATTGGCTTTGGAATAATATTGTAGAACTATTCGCGAAGAAAAAAGCAAAAAAATGAGTTCACCAAGCTTTCTGGAGCTTCTAAACTGTTTTACGGTGGGTGTTCCGTTGGCATGATGTGAAAGATGTTTCTTTGTTTTACTAATCGGAATGAATATCGCAGGAAACTATGAACAAATCGTTCAAAATGAACAACATCGAGCAGTTGAAGGCGGAATACGACCGAATCAAAACACCCAGCGATAATGACAAAAAGGCCGCCCTCCATCAGTGCTTCCGTGATTTGCTGCTAACCAAAACCGAAGACATTCCGGCTATCGAACAATTCATCAATTTCGCTGTGGCGGCATGTCGGCTGGAGATGACTTCGCCAACCATTCCGGTGGTGCTGCTGGGGGACATTTTCGATGCGGTCACATTGGACAAGTGCGAGCAGATATTCACGTACGTTGAGAATAATGTGTGCACCTGGAAGGAGGATTTTTTCTTCGCCGCCTGCAAGCACAATCTGCTGCGGATGTGCAACGATTTGCTGCGAAGGCTCTCACGTTCCCAGAATACGGTTTTCTGCGGTCGAATCTTGCTGTTCCTGGCGAAGTTTTTCCCTTTTAGCGAGCGGTCCGGGTTGAACATTATTTCCGAGTTTAATTTGGAGAACATCACGGAATATGGGGTGGAGGGAAGCGAAATGGGCGATCAGCTTGGAATTTCGGAGGAGAATGGCACCGGAAATCAGCTGAAGATTGATTATAATTTGTATTGCAAATTTTGGGCGCTGCAGGATTTCTTCAGGAACCCCAACCAATGCTATAATAAGGTCCAATGGAAGATGTTCGCTGCGGTGAATTCTTTTCTTGTTTTCATTTGAGTTGACGCTACTAAGTTTGTCTTTTTTCAGCACGCCGGAAGCGTAATGTCGGCTTTTAGCAGTTTCAAACTGGAGGAGCCAAGGGCCACTTCCAGCGGTGCAAATAAATCGCTCCAAACTCCGATGGAGATTCCGATGGAAGAGCAAATCCGAGAATCGGGTCATTTCTTCGCCAAATTCCTTACGAATCCAAAGCTTCTCTCCCTGCAACTGTCGGATTCTAATTTCCGTCGATCGGTTCTCGTTCAGTTATTGATTCTGTTTCAATATTTGAACTCCACGGTCAAATTCAAAGCGGATAATCACTGTCTTACACAGGTCCAGATCGATTGGCTAAAGGAGACCGAAAGCACTGTTTATAAGTTGATTGTGGAGTCCCCTCCGAACGGTCGCAAATTCGCCGATTCCGTCCGACACATGCTCTCACGGGAAGAGCTGTGGAACAGCTGGAAGAATGAGGGCTGCAAAGAGTTCAAACGACCGGAGGTGGCTGGTGTCGCATCCGCTGCGGCGGGAGAAGATCCAGCACCTCCGCCTCGAGCTGCTCTGAAACGACCCCGTCGAATGCTGGGGGACCTTATCCGGGATTCCACCAAACAGGGTAAATTTTTCATGGGCAATCCCGAGCTGACTCGGCTGTGGAACACCTGTCCCGATAATTTGCAAGCCTGCAAAGGAGAGGATAGAAACTTTTTGCCCACGCTCGAGTCTTATTTGGACGGTTCGAAGGAGAAACAGGATCCGTCCTTTGAGTGGAGAGCTCTGCGATTGCTGGCTCGTCAATCGCCACATTTCTTCACTCTTTTTAACAGTCCTTCGTACAAGGTAGCCGATTATTTGGAGAGTGTGAGGAAGAAAATTCAGAAGGATAAAATTGATATCAAGCAGGAGGTAACTCAGGAGGGTTCTCATTCGCAAAATGATCCGAATGAGGCAGAAGGAGAGGGATTTGTGGGCGAGGAGGAAACGGATCAGGTGAGTGGTGACAGGAAACTGAACATAGAAGCTTGACTATTTTTTTTTTCATACTGCAGATGGATTCGGAACTGCTGAAGACGGAGCAACTCACGCCGGAGGACAAAAACACTCACCGCACTATCACCGTCACGAAGGAACAAATGGCCGAACTTGCCCCCAGCATCGGTAAAGACTGGAAACGGTTGGCATCGAAACTGGGCTACGGCATTGATGAAGTTCAATATTTTGAGTCGGAAAATCCCACCGTTGTGGACCAGTGTCGGCATTTGTTGCAGGTATGGTTCGAAGATGATATGGACTCCAGCTTGGACCAGCTCGCCTACATCCTCGAGGGTCTGGAGATGCTTTCGGCGGCGGATGCGGTTAAGCAGATGATAGCTGCGCTTAGTGATGATAAAGTGGAGGAAGTATCGGATGAATAGACACGCTTCTGTTGTGCTCTGGTCGTATATTTTTTGTAATAAATTTCATATTCATCGCAACTTGAACGAGTTTCGATAAGAAACGCGTATTACGAAAGTGTTTTCATTTAATTTTTCGCCTCAAAATCTTTTATATCACTTTTGAACTGGAAGGATATTCTATTATAGGTTTGACCAAGAAAGATTCGCGAACAAAATTCAAAATAGAAAGTTGCCCTTTGAGAAGGTATCCATTCCAGAAGCACAACTTCAAACCAAAACCAAATAAGACTATTTATTTGCACAGTTGGTTTAATAAAAGTTGGTTAAAATGTCAAATTATTCCACAAAAAAATTATAAATATTACATTTGTTTTTTTAACCATTAGTCCGAAATTTTCATTTATTCTCCTTATTCTTTTTTACTATGACTTGCTTTTTCAATGTTGCCTCCTGAGCATCCCTACAACGCCCCTTGGCCCAGTTGAAAGCAAGCACACTTGTGTCCACGTTTAATGCAGTTTGCGTCTATACTACCAAAAGGCGGGGCACATTCGCGATTACGATGCTACAGTGTCGACGTCTGGTGAAGACTTTTATTGTGTTCAAAAAATAATTTTCGTCTGAGATTTTCACCACCTGGATAAAAAAGTGTTTCATTAACACTCCTATACTCGCGCATTTTTCTGCCAGACCAAGAAATCAATAATTTCTCGCGTAACTTTTGAAAAGGTCCAATGTAACATTTCCGCCAACTCGAGAAAAACGTAGTTGAAGACCCGAACATTATTTCGCGAATTGTCTTAAAAGCTATCAATCTTTATCACTGTTTTCACCACTAGCTGTCAAGAATAACTTCGTAAAACCAATCGTAACTATTGTTCCGTGATTTGAGATTAAGGTTGAAGCCTCGGAGCGAAAAATGTTACATTGGACGTTTTGACTGCCCGCGTTTGCACATTGGACATATTACGTTGCACTATAAAAATTAGAAACTAACTAATAAACAACAATCCAAATATCAGCATTTCGTTCTAAAGACTGATTATTATTTGTTATCACTCGTTGAGTTGCACTGAAATCGATAACAACACCTGTAAGAAACAAATTCCAAAACGACCGAAGTACGACTGCGAGTTGTTTTGACTGCTTTGTTACTTCGGACGTTTCGGCCGTCGGAGGAAAGTGGCGTCCGAAGTAACAGCCGGGTGCTTAAAATTCGAATCTGTACATTGGATATTTTTTGTATCGGCGACAAAAAGATGAAGAAGATAGATACGTGAACGATTGTTTTTGTAATACATTCAGTGATTGAAAACTAATAGCGTGCATCCATTAACTCGATTTGTTTACATTTGTTACATAGGACCTTTTCAAAAGTTACGCGAGATTTGTTCATTTCTGAGAAAATATCAACACTACGGCTTTGCGATTCTTTCAAGCTTCGTTATGTGCGATTCACATAGCACGTTACGGAGAAGAACGTCTACGTGTCGTCAACGTCTCCACCAATTCACACATGCAGTCAATGCTTCCACCAGCACCGTCACGTCAAATGCCAAACAAATGATTTATTTAATTTTATTCATGATTTCGCCACCTACAACAATTTTAAATTGCAATGCCCTCTTTCAAATCAGCATGCCTAGAATCAGTTCTAAATTTAGAAAAATTCAATGAGAATCATTGAATTCAATTATTTAAATGCTTAAACCCCGTAGTCCGACCCTTATGCAACAATAATAATAAATAGAATAATTCTTTCAACTAGTCGCGAATGATTTTCACTCCGAATGACTTAGCTCCAAAGAGATATGTTGGCATAAAAAGTACAGTAAGTTACTTATAAAGCGATATGCTGAGGCACCACTCAGTGTCGCATTGGAGTCAGTTTCGACCAGTAATTGGACATTTGCGACTGGTGGCGACTTTCAATGTGGGGCCATAATTTGGGCCCCGAACTCAATGTTTACAAAAATGTCCAACTAGAGGTAAAAATGTCTAATGAAACGTGTTGCATCACAGATCTGTTCAATTAGCTTAATGTCGATGTAGATGTAAATTACTGTGCAACCAAATCAAAACAAAAGCCGAGACACAAAGCCCAGACAAAAACCAAACGAGCCGTCCGTCTCCGTCAATTATTCTTTTCTACAAACCCTGCCGGTCGTTTTCGTTGAACGTATGCTGACGGGTCGTTACGTTGCTGGTGTATGTGAATGTTTTCATGAGAGTTGCATGGTAGAATCATTGACGTATCGTGACGTGACGGGACGTGAACGTGACGTGTATGTTGTATGTGAATCGCACTTTATTCGTCGTTCGTCATAGTTTAGCGTATCGCATGTGGTGGTACAAAGGGGACGTGTGCCATGTTTTTAAAACTTTCGGTCTGACTTCCGTATAGTTAAGTGCGATTCACATACAACATACACGTCACGTTCACGTCCCGTCACGTCACGATACGTCAATGATTCTACCATGCAATTCTCATGAAAACATTCACATACACCAGCAACGTAACGACCCGTCAGCATACGTTCAACGAAAACGACCGGCAGGGTTTGTAGAAAAGAATAATTGACGGAGACGGACGGCTCGTTTGGTTTTTGTCTGGGCTTTGTGTCTCGGCTTTTGTTTTGATTTGGTTGCACAGTAATTTACATCTACATCGACATTAAGCTAATTGAACAGATCTGTGATGCAACACGTTTCATTAGACATTTTACCTCTAGTTGGACATTTTTGTAAACATTGAGTTCGGGGCCCAAATTATGGCCCCACATTGAAAGTCGCCACCAGTCGCAAATGTCCAATTACTGGTCGAAACTGACTCCAATGCGAAACTGAGTGGTGCCTCAGCATATCGCTTTATAAGTAACTTACTGTGCTTTTTATGCCAACATATCTCTTTGGAGCTAAGTCATTCGGAGTGAAAATCATTCGCGACTAGTTGAAAGAATTATTCTATTTATTATTATTGTTGCATAAGGGTCGGACTACGGGGTTTAAGCATTTAAATAATTGAATTCAATGATTCTCATTGAATTTTTCTAAATTTAGAACTGATTCTAGGCATGCTGATTTGAAAGAGGGCATTGCAATTTAAAATTGTTGTAGGTGGCGACACCATGAATAAAATTAAATAAATCATTCGTTTGGCATTTGACGTGACGGTGCTGGTGGAAGCATTGACTGCATGTATGAATTGGTGGAGACGTTGACGGAACGTAGACGTTCTTCTCCGTAACGTGCTATGTGAATCGCACATTATTCGCTAAATATAATGGTCATACATATACACACACTTGTGAAAGAATTTCACTTGTGGAAGAATTGTAAACAGTAAACTATAAACTAATCGGTAGCTTATGGTAATTTTTAACAGTTACAGTTTCGGGGATATTTTGACGGTGAACTACGTCTTTCATTTCATCAGAAAACAGGTCACGAAAGGTCAGACCTTATGTTCATTATGGATAAATGTTTTATCAAATTATTCATGGTGTTAAATATAATCAACTATATTATCACCGCACAAACTTACAAAGCACGAAAAATAAAAAATAAGAACACATTGTTTACTTCAACGACTCAGATGACGTCACTAAAAAATGACTGATCCGGAGTAGCTAGCCTTGTCTCTGTAAGCCGTGTGGCATTGCAATCATTGCTCCTATCGTCGGCTCACCAAGAAAATGAATGTTCTGGAATTTTGTCAGTGATTTGGTTTCGCATGACGATAGGAAAACTCTCTCCACAAAGGATGACAGCTAGGCTAATCTAGTCTGGCAATATTAACAGAAAGGTCTTCTATTGAGAAGAGCGCAAAACGGAGATAAGTGTGTGTATATTTAGTTCTTCAAGCCATCGATATATGGATATTTGTGTGCGTATGTGCGTGCTTCATAACCCGTACGTAAAAATAATGCATTTTCGCTACGCTGAAACCCCATTTGTATCCGCTCCCGTGTGCATTGGCCCTGTAACGATGCAACAATCGCCTAATTTTTTATGCTATGATTGATGACTGTTTGGTGCTGCAAATTATGCAGTCATAATGATAAATATAAACAAGAAGGGGAGATAGCGGAAGGGAAATATTTACGCTAGGGTATTAGTAATGAATCTCTGCTGAGGCAAATATTCAGCCTTCCAAACAGTTAACATTGTTTGTTTTCTGTCATCAATGTATTGAACTGACGTTATGTTGAAGCAGGTGTTAAGGTTGTGCACCAAAAAATTATTTGGGGAATAACAAGTTATTCAATAAGTTATATTAAGTTATTAATTTATTTGGATTCGCGTGCCAGTCGCGAAACTGCTTTCAACTAGGATTGCATTTGCGCTAATCTTGATCATAATGAAGAAGTGCTACTCTATTCGAGATTGTTGAGATTAACAGATAGAGTTTACTTCGTTTATTTAGTCACCAAGAAAGTAAATGTCGTTCTGGAATTTTGTATGTGATTTGGTTTCGCTTGCCAGTAGCAAAACTTTCTCCACTAAGGGTGACAGCTGCGCTTATCTCGAGCATGTATTGTTCTGCGAGCATAAGAATGAATCATCAAACAATTATCGTCTAATAATTTTACAATAAAAACATTTCAGTGCGACCAAACTGGTAGAATGGTTATTTCAAAATTTTCGTAGCATTATAAAATAATATGCGCAGTTATAAACAAGCGACTTGAATTAAACCACAGAGTAGTTCTACGTCAACATTGCGGTCGTGTCTTGAACACAACCTCCTATATTTTTTTAGAAATCCTTTTATATCATTTTTATATTTATCTTTTATATTTATCCTTTTATATCATCTGCCCCATCTAAAAAATGGCATTATATCTTAGTTTACCACGAATACAGAGATAAAGACTATTAGTTTTTTGCAAACTTTATATTCCATAACCTTTATCATCTGATAATTGTCTAGAAGGTCGTTATACATTCTTCTCTTCGATAAAAGACCCGAAAACATGCAAAAACTACATGAAATGTAAAAAATATGTTTGTTTCGAGCATCTAGTTATGCAATGTTCTGATTCTTACTTCAATGAAACCACAATCGATTAATACGTTTTTATGTTATTTTATATCTCTTTATACTTCCATGAATTATATTCAGTTGCTCACTTTTAATTAATAACAGTGAAAAATTCGAAATTCGTTATTTGTGTTGGAGTATCAAAAATTACTCTGTTTTGAGGAGGCTGAATTAGATGACTATTTAAACATAATAAAGACGAACAAAACATATTTTTCGGAGTTTTTTCATTCAATCATACCCTATTCTTCAAAAAAAAATGCCAATAAAGCCTGAACAATACACAATTGCAAAATTACAGAGAAGTTCAATTTTCGGTCTGTGACACCGTGCGTGAGTATACGTGTTATGATTTTGCATGCGAGAACAGGAGGGTTGAATTAGAATACTAAATTTATACGGAGGAGTGAATTTGCATTCATAATTTTAATTTAAAAGCACCTTCATTCCGCCTTAAAAACAATTATTATTTTTGACGCTTCTCTAAAGGCCGGTTCAGACGTGAAGGTGAACAAACACTTTTTTGTTAATAATTCATCAATACATATATTAAACGGAAGGAAAACTTCTTGAAATGATAGGATGAAACATTTTCTAGTTGAAAAAAAAAACATATTTAAACACAATCCATCTTGATATCAATGGATTAATTCAATATTTGACTCGATTCTTAATTTCCACCGTGAAATCGCGATGTTGATGAATTCACCATAGTGAATTCCATGAACGTGAACGCGAGACAGTGGGGAATATAGACGTCAAAATATTAGGTTGGAGAAAAAGTTTAAAAAAATATTAGGTGTACCGGTAAGTTTCTTCGGTTTAACAGATGACAGATGGCGTAACTTGATTATTATTCCAGTGAATCAAATTTCCAGACATTTGTTGGAAAGCTACTGTCATTGCACGTTTTTTAATATACGTCAAAAAGTTGACGCGTAAACAACATAGTTTTTTGCCACTTCAAATATGTCGAATTTCGTACCAACGAGAGTGTTTTTGCGGGGAGTGTTACTTCATTACTTATATGAAGAAAAAGATGCGTCACCGCATTTTGGTGGAAGTTTATGGTGACCATGCTCCAACTGAGCGAACGTGTCAGACGTGGTTTGCACGGTTTAAAACTGGTAATTTTGACTTGGAAGACGAAGAACGTTCCGGACTGTCAAACAAGTTTGAAGATGAAGAATTGGAGGCTTTACACAATCAAGATCCGTCACAAACGCAACAACAACTTGCAGAAACACTTGGAGTAGCTCAGCAAACCATATCCGACCATTTAAAAGCAATGGGAATGATCCGAAAGATAGGACATTGGGTGCCGTATGAATTAAAGCTACGAGACGTCGAACGTCGTTTTTCACGTGCGAACAACTGCTCCAACGGCATAAAAGAAAGGTTTTTTTTTGCATCAAATCGTTACTGGCGATGAAAATCAATCGACGTTTACGACAATCCTAAGCGTCGGGCAAGGTATGGATACTCCGGCCATGCACCAACATCGACGGCCGCGCGGAGTATTCACGACTAGAAGGTTATGCTGTCTATTTGGTGGAACCAGCTGGGTGTGGTGAATTGCGTGAATTCCCAGAAAGATGGGAAAAAGTTGTAACTAGCGATGGGCAATACTTTGAATATTAAATTTGTAACCATTTTGACATAGGACTATGTCATGTTTTTTTTTGCTTAAAAAATGAACAGTGAATATAGTAAAAAAAGTTAGCAATTTGACGATTAAAACGGGTATGTTTTCTTTCGATTGCAATAACCACTCGCTTTTCTCCCCGACGCAACGAGCAATCTTTTTGCCTGAATTCGGGCGTTAGCTCACAATGTAGGGGGGGCATAGTGGTCACCCTACGGAATATGCCCATTTCCAGCGTTCACATACCGCTACAATTCCCTTTTGACGTAGGACTACGTCTTTCATTTCTATACCGGGGTGTAAAATCAAAGTTTCGAAAACGAAAGCGTTACGCCGGAGACCGAGATTTTGAGCGTTAATAGCTCTTAAACAACTGAACGAAATGGTATGATGAACACTTCATTCGAAAGATAAAATGTCTACGCGTCATATACTTGTTACTTTTTCATCCAAAAACTTGTTTCAATAGCCTTAAAATTGCTTTCAAAATAGGCTATTGAAATCACCAATCGGTATATAAGCGAGCGCCGCTCGTAAACCCACTCAGTTATAATTGAACAGCGACTGGAGCATGTTGTCGCTGTTGTGATGAAGGTCACTTCGTTTATCATGAAAGCGCTGATGAACGGTGTTACCAAGAGCCTGTTTGTACACCTTAGGCCAGAAGGGAATCCATCAGGAGGAGAGTGATGCCACGGTTCCGCTTGAAACATCGGAGCAGCCGACACACACACATACACGCGCGGAATCCTCGTTGCTATCATCGTTGCTGAAAAATAATCTACCAGTTCCCCTGGGAATTGAAAAATACATTCATGCGAAAGAGTTTATTTTAATGTTTTCTATCCATACAACACTGCAACCAAATATATTTGGTTTTGTGATTTTTCAATCAATCGCAATTGACAGGAAAGCTTCTATTATTTTCCCCCATCAGTAGATAATTTTCGTATCCAATGTTGGATGCATAACATGAAAAACGGAAAAATTTTCACATCGCCAAAATCATGTAATATTCGAGTAATCATTTGCTTCTTACTCATATAATGCTGCGACCAAATACATTTCGTTTTGGATTTTTCAATCAAGTGTGATCAATGTAAGACCACGTCTTTCGGCAATTTATTAGAGGTGCAATGAATCTTGAGGAATTCCCGCTCTACGCGCACTGGCAAACGATGTTTACTCAACAATTTCTCAAGTGAGAAATGTGTGTTGTGAGAAAGGATTAGCGAACGCAAAAACGACAAACGGGAGAAAGAGATGTTTGGAGGTTGAAGAAAATTGGCAGAAAACATCTTCATTTTATCTTTCGAATAATGTGATTCATACCACTTCGTTTTGCCAGAAAGAGATTATTATTGCTCAAAGAAGGAATCGAGTCCTCCGAGGAAATAACCCAGTACACAAATAATTTTATAATGCAGTTTCATCAAAGTGATTTCTTCGATATGGGGAAATATTCACTACATAATGTCATGTGTTTCATATTCTTCATTATCAAATCCAATATCCATGGCCCCTATCGGTATCGAATTATCATTGACACCACGATTTTCGCTAAATGCTCATTTCAGTTCGGCCTGCAAAAAACTTTTCTGAACTCTTATCCATCAAATTTGGAGCCCTGAAAAGGGCCGTTGATTATATGCTAAGCTAATATAGCACGCTCTCCACGGATACGATGGGCCAGCTGGATGTCCTTGGGCATGATGTGACGCGTTTTGCATGGATAGTACACAGATTGGTATCTTCGAATAGGCCTCCTGCAGCGTCATAACCGCGGAACTTTGAAAGCGCAAATCGGTTTTGAAGTCCTGAGCAATTCCACGAATCAAATGCTGCAAAGGTAGATGGCGGATCAGCAATTCGGTCGACTTCTGATAGCGACGAATTTCACGCAAAGTTCCCGGTCGATAGCGATGTGGTCACACTCCTCGCGGCTGGTGCACTTATCCGAGCTGCTTTCGTGGTGCCTTACCACCGAAAGACTAACGAGCTGTGTGCTTGGTCCCACACAAACGAGTCCTCACGGTGCGAGAGTAGAGTAAGAAATGAACGAAAGCAAAGGAAGCATCATATTATAAACCATAAAATTATAAAATGTAAACCCCACCCTCTTTATTATATTCGTAGCTTAGCCTGAGAGAGAAACGAATAACATCGAAGTAAGTATACAGTAATTTATTTGAATCCGGACACTTTGCGTTACATTTAATATCATACCGCAGCCACAACATTTTATGCATGTTGAATTAATACGATTGATTAGTAACTATCAAGTAACTATCAGTAACTATATTAGTAACTATTAATCGCATAAATTCAACATGAAAAAAATGTTATGGCTGTGATATGATATTGAATGTAATGCAAAGTGTCCGGATTAAAAAGCGTCCGGATTCAAAAACATTACTGTAAAAGAGAGTTAACTCGACTGAAAATGTTTCAGTTCGGCCTGCAAAAACGAAATTAATTGGAAGAGTACAGCATAATGCATAAACGTGAGTATGAGCTTCCCCATCTCACATTCCAATAAGATTAATGGGTTTCCAAGAGGGCGCGCTACATACGGATACGAATGATTTCAATAACCTGTTTTCGAAGCTATTATTAAGCTATTGAAACAATTTTTCAAGTCAATAGATAGCAATCATATAACTCTTGGACACTTTATCTTTTGTATGAAATGATCCGAAGCAGAATGAATCACGCTTAAAGAAGGGATGGATTTTTTCTTGGAATTTACTCAGCAAAAATAATCCCCTCGTCCCAACAATTAAAAACAACAAACGGCAAACAGTCTCATCAAAGTGATTTCTTTGATATGGGGATATATTCACTACATCATGTCATATATTTCATATTCTTCATTATCAAATCCATATCCATGGCACTTATCGGTATCGAATTATCATCGACACAACGATTTTCGTTAAATGCTTCTTCGGTTCGGCCTGCAAAAAACTTTTCTGAACTCTTATCCATCAAATTTGGAACCCTGAAAAGGGCCGTTGATTTTATGCTAAGCTAATAGCACGCTCTCCTCGGATACGATGGGCCAGCTGGATGTCCTTGGGCATGATGTGACGTGTTTTGCATGGATAGCACACAGATTGGTATCTTCGAATAGGCCTCCTGCAGCGTCATAACCGCGGAACTTTGAAAGCGCAAATCGGTTTTGAAGTCCTGAGCAATTCCACGAATCAAATGCTGCAAAGGTAGATGGCGGATCAGCAATTCGGTCGACTTCTGATAGCGACGAATTTCACGCAAAGTTCCCGGTCGATAGCGATGTGGTCACACTCCTCGCGGCTGGTGCACTTATCCGAGCTGCTTTCGTGGTGCCTTACCACCGAAGGACTAACGAGCTGTGTGCTTGGTCCCACACAAACGAGTCCTCACGGTGCGAGAGTAGAGTAAGAAATGAACGAAAGCAAAGGAAGCATCTTATTATAAGCCATAAAAGTCCAGAATGTAAACCCCACCCTTTTTATTATATAAGCTTACTGTATACTTACTTCGATGTTATTCGTTTCTCTCTCAGAGTAAGCTACGAATATAATAAGGGTGGGGTTTACATTTTATACTTTTTTGGTTTATAAAATGACGCTTCCTTTGCTTTCGTTCATTTCTTACTCTACTCTCGCACCGTGAGGACTCGTTTGTGTGGACCAAGCACACAGCTCGTTAGTCTTTCGGTGGTAAGGCACCACGAAAGCAGCTCGGATAAGTGCACCAGCCGCGAGGAGTGTGACCACATCGCTATCGACCGGGAACTTTGCGTGAAATTCGTCGCTATCAGAAGTCGACCGAATTGCTGATCCGCCATCTACCTTTGCAGCATTTGATTCGTGGAATTGCTCAGGACTTCAAAACCGATTTGCGCTTCCAAAGTTCCGCGGTTATGATGCTGCAGGAGGCCTATTCGAAAATAACAATTTGTGTGCTGTCCATGCAAAACACGTCACATCATGCCCAAGGACATCCAGCTGGCCCATTGTATCCGAGGAGAGCGTGCTATTAGCTTAGCATAAAATCAACTGCCCTTTTCAGGGCTCCAAATTTGATGGATAAGAGTTCAGAAAAGTTTTTTACAGACCAAACTGAAAGGAATATTTTCGTTTGGATGCCATTCAGCATCGAGAAAATTCCGGAAAGATCTAATCGTTGCTGAAAAATAATCTGCCAGTTCCCTGGGAATTGAAAAATACATTCATGCGAAAGAGTTTATGTTAATGTTTTCTAACCATATAACACAGCGACCAAATATTTTTCAATCAAGTGCTATTAACAGGTGGTTATCGAGTTAGTATTAACCACTGGTGGGCTTCGAGTATCGAGGAAAATCTGAAAAGAATTAATTGTTGCTGAAAAATACTCTGCCAGTTCCCCTGGGAATTGAAAAATACATTGAAGCGAAATAGTTTATTCTAATGTTTTCTATCCATATAACACTGCAATCAAATACATTTGGTTTTGTGATTTTTCAATCAATCGCAATTAACAGGAAAGCTTCTGAAAATTATTCTTCCCCATCAGTAGAAAATTTTCGTATCCAATATTGGATGCATAACATGAAAAACCTTGAGCCTCCAACGTAACGCTCTCGTTTTTGAAGTCACCCAAATATTTATTTATCCATTCATTCAGGATGGATTTAGATTCAACTTCAAACAAATGATCTCTAAATCAACGCTAGTCCTACGTCACCCTTGCCGTTATACCATAGATATAACCCACTTCCTGTTTTTTCTCAGAATATTATAGTACAACAATGTCAAGGTAGCATACTGCTTTTACTATAAAAATTCAAAATAGTAAATTTTTCATCATTAGAGAAAAAGGTGAAAAATCGATCTTTTTTTTGCTTGGAGGCAAAGTGGTCACTCACACATATCAAGCTAAATGTGATAGATTTATGCCTTTTTTTCGACCATATTTTTCAAATCATATTCGATATAGTAGGTACATGTATGTAATATGCTTGGTCTATTCACCTAGAGTCTCGATTTAAATTTTCTGATGCATACAAAAACGTTGTAAGAAACATATAACGTTCCGCATAATGAGGCTTGGTTTAGTCGGAGTGGCACATTTTTCGAAGGTTAAATCCACAAATGGAACCTCTTCAAGAGCAGAATGTGATGAGGTATATTAGCTTTAGTAAACAGAACATTGTAAGTCGTTATGCACCTATGACCACTTTGTCCCCAAACATCAAAGTAATTTCTATGTTAATCAATCGCTGAGATTGAACAAAATTTCTGTTCACCTCTCCTAGAATATGTGAACAGTCGTCCAAACTGATGATTTGTCCAACATATCAGAATGAATAAACTAAATTTCACGAGAAATTCCTTAGATACCATGCGCACAGAACTACGCCCGAATGGCTATCGTGCGAGCAATTTCTGTTTTTATTTATATTTTGACATGTGACAGTACTACTGAAGTAAAGGGTGACTCAAAAGTCATCAAATTCTTCAAACATAAGGTGACTATCAATACGATGTCAATAGTCAATAGTTATACTATACTACCCCCACTACCCCTAAGTTGATGCGTGTTATGAATTATTCTCCATCTACCGATAATAGGCATTTATTAGTCATTGCATTGTATCTTGCTCAATTCACGTTTTATCGTGGAGGTCAACTAACAATTTATGTAATTGTGGTCCAGAATGTCATAATATCGAGCATGTTGTTTTGTTACGTAAAAATGCAATTAATTAATTTAACAGGCTGCTGATTGAGAAGATCGAAAGGGTATACTCACGCATAACAGATTATGATAGCTTGAGTAGTCGCGATCTTAACCCTTAGCGAATGGATGTCGCCATACTCGAGACATTGTAAATATTCTAAAAAAATCGAATGTCGCCATACATGCGGCATTCCATTATATTTTATGAATTCTGTTAGTTTATGCCTTTTTTATGCATGCAACGTGATCTGGAGCATTCCTTTCCGAGCATTCAGTGCAAATACATAGTTTTATATATACGGTCAATAAAGTTTGTTATTTTCGGAGCACTATCTGGTAGAAGAAAGAGAAACGGAGTCGTGCGTACATGCGTACAATCCAATAAAGCGATAATAATTATGCACCTTTTCTCGCTCTGGAAAAAAGGCACTTAATTTTCATAAAAATATATGTCTTCCTAAGAAACCCGAATGCACATGTCCTTTCCCTTTCCTATACATAAGCAGAACTTGGCACCCAATGAGATCAGTTTACCACAGCAGCTATACGAACTTCCCAAGAGGGCACTCATGGTCATAGAATACTCAATATACACCACAGGGCTATAATGTTGGTACAAACAATGTTCCGGACAACGTGGCAACGAAGGAGAAAATGAAAATGACTCTTTGTCTTCTTTTACATAATTGAATAACCAGAAGAAAAGGATAGTAATGGCTTTAATGGCATTTTTGAACAGAATGTGGTTCAGGATTCTCCCACGTTATCTCATCTAATCCGTTAAAGGATACAAGTTCATACAGGAAACGTCATTTTTTTCAGAGCTTCCATTTGATGTATCAAAAGACAAAAAATACAGATTTTGAACAATGAAAAAACTCAATTCAAATGAAATTACTACACACAATCACAGTCCTATGTCAAGATCCCGTCCGTGCCCCTAGGCCCAGACCCATCATTTTTTTGCAGAATAAAGCATTAATTTTTGAAAAACTAGAAGTGGATTTTTTCTGTGATATAGCCGCAAGGTAGACGTAGCACTACCGCTGGCTCTGTAATCATTTGTTTGAAATTGTATCTGAATCAATTCTCAATGAACAAATGAATAATTGTTTCTAAAGATTGCTGAAAGTTTTCTGGGAAAAAAAAAATGTGAGAGTATGGGTATAAACTTGTTATTAACATGAAATTCAACTATTTCAAACTTTTTGGTGGTCCAGAAAAGAACTGTTGGGTTTGCGTGGTTTTTCAAAAGCAACTGGTGAAGTTTGATACATTGGATACGATTGCATTACGGAAGCCGAATGCGTAAATTTTCCTTTGCTCGAGTGCATTTGCAAGCGAGTAAAAGAAATCACAGCCTGCATGTATACGCGATGACGGTTTCTCCAGGTGCCTTGATTTTGCGTCCGTATTCGGGAACACATTCCGATCACCACAAAAGCAATCATCATCAATGAGCTAGATTGTTATGATTTCAATACCTGTTTTCAAAGCAATTTTTAAGCTATTGAAACGATTTTTTGGACCAATTAGTGACAATCATATAACTTTTTTACATTTTATCTTTTGAATGAAGTGATTATTATACCACTCCATTCAGCCGGTAAAGAGGTATTAACGTTTAAAATCTTGCACTCCAGCGTCACTCTCTCGTTTTCGAAACTTTGAACTTACACCCCGGTACAGAAATGAAAGACGTAGTCCTACGTCAAAAAAAAAACGAAGAAACTTACCGGTACTCCTATTTGCACGGTATCGATTTCAGCATTTGGAAGCCTCTCGTTTAGTTATTTTGATGTTCGGTGTAGTCTAAAACCCGACAAATCGAATAAATTTTCAGTTGGTCACGAGTCCAGGGTTGGGACTCCTCTTTTAGCGAAGCTTTGTTACCCCCGCTCTCGTCTCTGAAACTGTTTATCAAGATGGGTGGTGCGGACATAATTTGGCAGGTCCAGTGAGGAGAACTTTTCGGCATAATCGGCATTTATTGGGCCAGTCGAAGGTCTTTCTGTTGTTGGAATGTTGTCATCGTCGGGCAAAGTCAAATACGGAGGTTGGTCTCCCACACGGGAGTGGCGCTTAACCCATCCGCTTACCTGCGTAAACCCTCCGGTAGCGACGAATTCGCGCGCTTCCCCGGCGTCGCGGGTTACACTATCTTAGATTCATTATACATCAAGAAGGAAAAAACAATTTAAGCTTTCGTAGAGTTTTTATTTCGTCCATCTTTATTCTGGTGTACACAGCCACAAACGAATTTTGCGTCATTTTTTTACACTTTCCGTGTTCGACGCAATAGTTTCTTTTATTTCCCTTCTTTAGTTCTCAAACATATGTTCCGATTAGGTAAAAAGCGAGGATTGTAATAAGTTAATTTGTTTTTTTTATCCGCATTTATGACTAAAAAATAATTGAAATATTAATACAAAATACGGTTCGTTTCAAATGATTAATAAAATGTATTAATTTTCACCAAGGAATGCTTCGCTGAAAGAATGTTAAAATACATTATTAGTCGTCGTCTCTCGCTCGAATCTGGATTGTTAGGCGCTTCAATTGTTAGTAAAATGGTGTGAATCGCATCAGTGTTCCCTCTAGAATCGCTTCGTTTTCGTCTGGGTCGGTTTCGGTTTGTTGTGCAGCATCGTGGCACACTTCGGAATGTGTCGATCGGCGGCGGATTTGTTGAAGCGACGCGAACAATGTGGGCACTGGATGTAGTCCGGATTCTCGGACGGCGGAGGGGGCGGCAGGTCCGACAGTTTGCCACCCTTCGCCAGATGCGCTTGCATTTCCTTAGCCGCTCGAATCGCCTGGATAAACTCCTCGTGCTTTCGACGCCAGTCACTTTTGCGGGTCGCATCGGTAGAGGACTGCGCTGCGGCGATGGACTTCCTCGCACCCGGGGTGCCCTTTTTCTTCATGACGTACTTTTCGGCATCTGTTCCCGCGACCCGATGTTTGGTGGCGTCGAAAACTTTCCGCTTTTTGGTCTTTGTTTTCTTGCAGATCTCCCGATGTTTGGCAATGCGGTCGTCGGCGAAACTGCGTCCGCACATGTCGCACTTGGAGAGTCCATCTGGAACGGGACTATCTCGGACGGAACCCGCTGAGGCTGCTGGAGACGCCGGAGATGGCTTCCTGGTGGCGCTGGCCGTCGTAGATTTGACCGTTGATGGTCGAGACATCGTAGACTGAAATGGTAAGCAAATGTATAGCTTTTGGAGAACGAATTGGTGTTTGGCGGCGTGGATTACATTAGCGGAACTGGTTTGCAGGCTGCGTGCTTTCGTCGGTGACGGATTAGCTGATTTTGGCTTGATTTCAGACGATGGCGCTGCGGAAGTCTTACGGGGTGTCGTTTTCACTGCGTTACTTGTCTTCACACTGGGCGTCGATGGCGTTCTGCCGGGAACCGGCTTCAGTTTGAGGCTATTCACGTTCTGGGGACCGCTGCTGAGTTTGCGAGCTGTTGGGAGCCTGCGGGTTGCGCTCGGTACAATTGTTGGCGAGTGTCCTATCGGCAGATCGTCATCGAAGGAAATTGTATCTTCGAGGGGGGGTGAAGGATAATGGAGCCGGAAGAGCGTTTTATTTTCAATATTTAAATAGATTTTTCTTGTAACAAACATAGGGGATCGTCATAACAGCAAAACAAATTCCAATATCGGATGAAGGGTACGCCATATTACATGAATCTTCCGCATTGGTTTCGTTTGCGTGTCAATTTATCGGAAGGGTTCGAAACGATAATTTGATTTGACGGCAGAAGGAATGGAGTGAAAAATGTGTTCTTTCGGAGCGCGCGCTCGACACAGAAAGGACACAAGCATAATGCAATGCTGCAGTGAGGGGTAGATTGATATTCGATTGAAATCGATTTGGAATGGGGATGAGGGAGAGGGGATATAGCAGAGACATAACAGAGCTACGTGACATGTTCAATTACCTGGAAACTTCTCGTCTTCTAGAAGGTTCTCGTTGTCGTCGAATGTGGCATTTTGGGGTATCTGTAAGGGGAAGGGAACAATCGTTAGTCGGTAAGCTCAATGCACCAAACCAACTGAGTTTTTAATTTGTATCGTGGTTATTTCTAAACAAATATTTCAAATAACATTTGATAATGGATAAAGTCTTGTATTTATCTCACGAATCAAAGCGCTCGTTGCATTGGAACGCTTAAATCCGACAAAAAAAAAAGAAAAAACAAAAGAAATGCTGTAACTTTGTGAAAAATCAACGCATGAAGATGGGATGTACCTCATTTTGAACGCATTTTTATATGAGTGTGTGTAGGTGTAGTTGACAAACATGTCGGGAAGAAATAAAAAAATCTATTTCTCTTTGTTTTTTCAAACTTTTGTTTTAGGCTAACACAATTTTTTGCTAATCAACTTAATATCAATTAACTCTATCAACCAGCTTTCATTTCGTTTCTAGAACGTTCATATAGGACCTTTCTAAACAGAGATATTTCTGTTTGAATGAAAAATTACCCCTTCGTCTTTAATGATCAATAATTCGATTAATAATGATCTCACCGCAAACCGAAGAGTTGTTTTGAAAATTCGAATAATATTCAGTACAAGGCTAATTTGCTTACAAAAATATTTGAATTTCTTGCATCGATTTCAAAAAAGTGCCAAAAACATTTTTTATGGAGTTTTAAAAAGTCTTCTGTAGTTTTGCAAATATTGCGATAATTTCTAATGTCATTTCTAATGGTTTTCAATGAACATTGCCTCAATAAAAATTAACGCAGAAAAGAATATCTTGTATTTTCATTTGTTAACACATTTTTAAAGTGTATTTGAACTTATCGAAAATATAGGAGTGTGTTATCTCACCTGAAAATCCACAAAGATCAATTTCGTTAGTGCAAACATCGAATGGACTGACAACGCTTATCAATATGTAAATGTAAAACATATGGAAATATGTATGGGTAACATCTGGCATCTACTGGCAGAGACGAATAGAACAATATAAAGCCAGCTCAAATTGGACCATACCTTCCTTGGGTATTGCACTTACCGACACATTTGGCGATCCATTTTTATTTATATGGATACACTCTGGATACTGCAATATTCTTTCGAATTCCAGGACCAGAATTTTACACCTTGTTCAATCGGTAGATTGATACTTCAAAATATGTTTTTCCATGTTCAATTCTCAGATTGGCTTATCGTCTTATAATCGTCTCATAATTATTTTTGACTAAAACTAAGACCAGTTCTAAATTAAAGACGGCATATCGAAAATGAACCACGAACTGGCGCAACTCTACGGCGAACCCAGCATCCAGAAAGTCGCCAAGGCTGGACGAGTGCGATGTGCAGGGCATGTTGCAAGATCACCGGACAGCAGCCCTGCAAAGATGGTGTTCGCAGCGAATCCGGTAGGAACAAGATGGAGAGGAGCCCAGCGAGCGAGGTGGTTGGATCATGTGGAGCAGGACTTGGCAAGAATCGGTGCAGCCGGGAGTTGGAGAACTGCAGCTATGAATCGAGTGCATTGGTGGAACAATGTTGTGAATCAGATCCTATTTCTTCAAGGGCTGTAGCATCATTGTAAATCTTTATATAGTTTTTCCCACGTACGTATAACTCATCATCACGGGAGAACGGCTGATCAGATCTACGTCGTCCATATATTTTGTGAGTTAATTTTCACCCAAATTAGAATGATAGAGTACTTTGGAGAATATTTGAGATGATTGGAATAATTCGAAAAAATTGATTATGCATATCTTTATATATAAGAAGGATATTTAAATTAAAAAAGGGAAAATTCGAAAATAAGAGGTACGCATATGTATGTTACGCTGTGAAAAATCATCATTTAGATCAATTTTACAGATCTGAACGATAACATACAAACTCTATTCGTTATTTTCACCAACCAAAACATTATCTGGTAAAACAACGTTTGCCGGGTCAGCTAGTAAATAAAAATATATATCGAAAATCAAGTTCCAAGATTGCTTGGAGAATCGGACCATTTGCTGCCAATATGTGGAACAGTATCGTTGATTTCCTGTAGCATTAGGCAGGGTCATTCATCGACCGGCATACCGAAAGTGTTCCTGAATCTGATTACCACCATTACGGGAAGACCTACATCTGGTCACATTCGGTTGTACCAGTCGCATTCTCATTATCAACGTTAACATTATTCCTCTGTCGTTGACATGAATTCCTTTTCCTCATACCGGACTGTGACTTCAATCGAAAACAAGAAAAAGCCACTACTTAATTCCTACACCTTTCCCCGAATGCTTCGCCATGCGCCATTAATAAAAATCTGCTGTTAATCGGCAGAGTTTCCCCATTCGTGGAATAAGTAATCGTCTGTATTTCCTCATTATCATAATGGCATCGGATCGCATGTTCGGCTGGCTGTGGAATAATCACATTACGAGATCCTCTTATACGTGGCTCGGACTTACCTCTCCGTTTTCGTCCTCCTGCTGTTGGTAGCGCTGCTGCATCGCGAGCCGGGCCTTGGTATTTGCTGAAATCGGCGGCACACGTGTTTTGTTATTGAGACCGACTCCCGCGGCACCCGTTCTCGTTCCGTTTCCGTTGGCAACGACATTGCCATTATTATTGCTATTGTCGATGTTGTTGTTGTTGTTGTTGTTGATGGTGTTGACGTTATTATTGCTGACGCTCACTTTGGCCTGGATGGGCTGTAGTGGATAACTTTTGTCGATGCCGGCCACCCGATGGCGCCTCTCGTCGAACATCTGCCGGACCTTGCCAGCGCCGAGGGTCGCCGAAAGGTCACCGGTACCGTTGACGGAACTGTGACTCATCGCTGTGGTCGTCGAGCTGGTCGAGGAATAGGCAGAGATGGCCGACGATCGGATTGTGCCGGTTTCACTGTGGTTCACGATGCTGGATGAGGACGTCGCGGCGGTGGCGACTTTTGTCGAGGAGACCATCTCCACCTTGCGTTGGTCCCGTTCCTGCTGCTGGCGCTGCTGAAAGCGCATCTGGAAGATTGAAATTGAAATGAGTTGTCTGATTTATAAAATTAAAATTTATATAATGAAAAGTTAAAAAAATAAGAAGATTGTGCTGTTTGCTATATTTCCGAAACAAATATGTTGGATGACACATTTCTGTAATTAATTGCGTACAGAGAAATCCTATTTCGAAATGCAAAAAATAACTCATCTTGTCAGCACATACCTTTCTAATAATGTTTTCATAACGATTGGTGAAGCTCTCGATAATTTCCGCATAATCCAAGGACTTCAGCTTCATTACGACACGCGCAGTCTTTTATCGCGTTTATGGTGCAATGTTTTTCAGCCCTGCCCTTTATTATCCTTACATTTATTTTTTTTCTCTAGCCTGTTGTTTTTCAATTTTCAAAGCTGCACATAAATCCCCAACCTGCTGCACTGCACTCACGCGACTCAAAATGTCTGCTCGACCGGAAGATATGCTTTCACGTTATGAACCACGCTGTTTTCCTCACATTTGTCTAGGATTTGCAGTCGCAATGTGCTTGTGCATCAGCGGATTGGAATTCGAAAAAAAAACAAACTTTTTCTCCACTCCAAACACAATGGAACCACTCCGCGCGTTGTTATACATACAATTTTTCCCGAGGCGCGAGCCCGATCCTACCGGAAGGCAGGTGAAACACGAACTGATTGTTGGGTGCGCTTTTGGGATTCTCGCTTCCCGCTTTACCCGCGTTTGTGGAGATACCTCCTGAGGGGGTGGGAAACGGGAGGCAGCCAAAAAATAGTATTCAGGAACTTTTCTTTTGAGCAAAATAAATTTTGCTTTGGGGGTTTCAATCCCAATGAACTTTTGTGTTGTTGATGAGGCAGATGCAATTTTGAGTTGAAAAAATTGCAAAAATCGTATCCTTCAGTCGCCGACTGAATGATTTCAGCTAGCAGCAACTATGCAACCTTTTTATGATTCTCGTCAACAGAAGTGGGTACTATCTTTACTAGTTTTCCGTGTGCAGTTGTAAGTCGCGTGTTTAATGTTTTACCAGGGGCAGATCCTTGTAGTAGTGGCAACAAGGCTTACACGGTGTAGTAGTGTTATTAGAAGCTATTTAGAAATGCAGCTAGGATTGTTTGAATCCAACGGACTGTTGGTAAGGTGATTGGTAAATTGCATTTTCCATTTCCCTATACATTTGATGTTCAGATATGTTTGTGAGTGTTTGAGAGCGATGGTTCTGGTTGGTGGCTTGGATGAGTTTGGCATAATTTAATGGCAATCTCAATGTTTTTGTTGCATCTAATGTTTCCAGTTAACATCCGCAAGTAACCATTTTATCGTCATGAGGGATTTATCACTGTCAGGCAAAGGATTTATAAAGATGTTGTAATACGATTATTTTACATAGCTATGCATTTGTATACTATGCCTTCTTCTGTTAGATGACAACAGACAAATAGTCTTGTGTTTATGATCGGTCTCATTCAAACTATAAATTTCCATCCTTTCTTTGAAATAGTCCACCTTATTCCGCGCGGCGAATGAAGTGGGATGGCTCAAGTCACTGCATTCCCGTAAGCGAATGGCGTGACTATAGTTCGTCACTAGGTGAGATTTGAAGTCGTGTCCTCATTTGTTATCGATTCGAGTATCTAAAAGGAGCTAACAAGTAAGGTGACTTAAAGAGTAAAGTGGTAAACTTTGCAATCTTACGTCACACGCCGCGTGGAATAAAGGGGAGTATATCCCTCCAATCCGCGTTGACGGCATTGAGCTTCGTATTACGGAATGGGGGAGTAGGCATGCCAATATGGGTTTGCAGAAGGAATGAACACACTTTTAAAATAAAAAATATGAATGAAAATTATTTTTCCCAAATCAAGTTTGTACTCTATGTGAATGAAAATCACTTTTGCTTGCAAGTAGTGAAAAAATATCATGCAAACAATGTATCTAAAGATTATTTTATATTATAATACTAAGTTTTTTTTTTCCCTCCACTCACCCCCATCTCGAAGAAACTCTTATTCGAGAATCCTAGAGTTGGGCACCAATTATTTTTTGCTGAAAAAAAAATTTTTAAGATAATTTACAATTCCACAGGACAAAACAAGATATTTAGGTACGAGGTAAGCGGACAATAACATGTAAAGCAAAGATGTATGGATCCCAGTGAAAATAGTATTTCTTTTAAGGGATCCAATATAATATAAGAATATAACATAGTAAAAAAGATAAATAGAAACAACAAAAATTTGAATATAAAACATAGATTGTAGAAAATTATGAGAAAAACTGGCAAGTATACAAAAATAAGAAAGCTAAACACTGAGGTGGTTTATTGTGGTTGATCGAAATATATACTAGGAAAACTCTTATGATCGATTTTAGGTATAGCTTCAATTTATTTTTAAAAAGATCTGAACGTGTTATTGCTCGGATTTCCGGTGGCAAAGCTTTGAAACGGGACGGTCTATAAAACAAAATGCGCTGTTTTGGCGAGAATATCTGAAAATTCATAGAAAATAGTTTGAAATAGAGTCAGAACAACGTACTTCTAGTAGGTGAATAACGTAAGGAAAAAAAATTCATAAAAATTTTAGCAATTTAGGGCCGACCAATCTGATAGAGAATAGTTGGCCTCATACAAACTAATATCGTATCCAGATGTCGACACCATTCCGTCGTCAACGCGAATCCCTCTAGAAAAGCGGTACTAAACCTTTTTTTTTCTTAGGGGCCACAAACACGTGGTATGCTTCCTTTACAATGCAGGACTTTTTTCGCATACGAAATTCTCGCTCGCGATATTTTTCAATACAACTCTTTACAATAGGGCGCGATGTCGCGCGATAATCAGTCATAATCTGTCTGTCAAATCTTCATTCCTCCAATCATACTGCCAGTGACAGTTCATTATTTGTTATTTTTGTGCGCAAATCAGTTATTTTTATGAGAAAAAAATAATCGACGCCAAACTTTTATCCGATTTTTGATAGAAGTGAGAAAAAGGCGGAGAATAAATGCTTCTAGAGTACCTAGTGTATGGTGGGTCAGGGCAATTTTTCTGGAAAGACGAGAACAAGGAGTTTGGTTGAAGCTCGTTCCGTCTTTAAGTGAAACAGACCCCAAAATGTTCTATAATTTTCTTCTAATGTACCCTGCCCATTTTGCCGCACTTCTGTCTTTGGTACAATGTGGGCTACAGAAATTTTCCTAACGTGAGGCAATTTCCCCCAATGAAAGATTATGTATCACATTGAGGTAAGTATGAGTATGATTGTTTATTACCTTTGCTGTGCAGATATTTGGCGTCCGTTGATAGACCTTGTTGTTCCATTTATTCAGCGTGGCAATATCAACAATTAGTTGCATAGTATTTGAAACATGTTCTGTTATATGGAACATTTTATCAACAATAGTGTTCGACAAACCCCTAAGAAGAAACTTGGAAGAAAATCTCGGAAGAATTTGAGACTCGCTGGAATTTTCCACACTGTATTGGTACAGGTATGATGGAACTGGAATAGCACTTTTACCTTTGATCTAATAACTTTTTTTTCGCAATTTCAGGCTTTTGCAAACTCTGGATCAGAATATTTTAACCACAAAGGACATCACAGCCTAATACTTTTGGCTTTTGTTTCTGCAGATTATGAATTTGTTATAGAAACCAGACAGACATCACTCCATTTTTATATATTTATATAAATTTGAAGAATAATAAAATTATTGGAAACATCTTTGTGAATTTCAATAGATCTGAAATATTATTAAAATATGATTACAAATATGTAAGTATTATTGAAAATCTATCATTAATGAAGAATGAAAAGCGTTGACAGCATTTAAAGGATCGATAAACCATTGCACAATGGTTCAGGAGATGCATTTAAGTGGAAATTACCATTTAGAGCTTGACAGTTATTCTCTAGACAAAAACTGTCTTAGACAAAGTTGTTACTCATGATAGAGCACTCGTTTTTATGTTGTCAAAAATAGGGTGACCAAAATTGTCGATGAAATGAAAAATCTAATTTTCTTATCTTTATAGATAGAGGTAAACATAGTTCGACAATGTTGTAGCTCGAATTGTTAGAGACATCTTTGTAGAACAAAGTTTTTCTATATCTCTTGAAATAACTCTAGACTGTAGGATATTTCAGAGATAACATCGAACATATCCTTCACCTTCATACTCAAGATGTTCTTCTAGATGCTGCCTGCCGGTATCTGCTATATAAACGTTCTGACTGCAAGTTTTAAATTTACAAATCATTTTGTTGTTAGAAAAAAAAGTGTTTTCATCGTATATATTTTTCCAAATTTTAGCGAAATATGCACCACTTGCGAAAAGGTGAAGCTGAAACTAGATAATTTTGAAAAAAATATCAACGAATATTTGCCAGTTACGACCGGATCGGAAAAGTTACTCGTTAGCTCTTCCTACATCCTCTGTTTTGCACAATTATATCAATTGGTCTTCAAGTTAATTCTGGCATTTCTTCTACCAAGTCTATTAATTTTTCCTTTGAAAAGTGATACATTGAAATTAAAAACTCTGTATCTTTGCTGAAAATCTGTAATTCTGTATATACAGATTCTGCATCTGAAATTTGACGAGAAATCTGTAAAAAACAGAATATTCTGTATATTTGGCAACCCTGCCTTGGACATTGCAATGGATCGCCAGTTTGAGATTCTTAATCAATACTGGATTTGATACCATGCAACATTGATCATGTTTATTTTTAACTTAACACCTTGTCTGATTTAAATGCTACATTTGTGCCTACTCATGGTTGAAGATGGAAAACCCGAATGTGGAGTACTGTTCCCCCTCAAGGGGAAGGAAGTTAATGGTATGGAGAATTTTCCGCTGGGGAATCAATAAGCACAGAGCACAATCCATATTCACACAATAGCCTTACAAAAATGCGCCAGAGTGCAGATGTGTGCTTTCTTTTGTAATGTATGGTAGGAAAAACGATGAGAATTCAGCGAACAAATGGCGAAAAAATGTACTCCCTCCAGCATCAATCGAGATAATAGTGCCAGCCAAGTCAGCAATCGTAGAGCTGAAACTGATACGCGCAAGCCGGCGCTAGCGGGAGAAATTCTTTTCAAACTTTTCCCATCAAGCATCTTTGTTGCACATGAACTCTCGTTCCTGATAGTCATCGACATTCTTCCCTGTCGGGAGGAAAAAAAAACCAGTAGAAGAACTAAGCGTGCGCTCAGAAATCCAATCCCACTCATTGAATTGCACTTTAGGGTTGAAAACGTGTGAAAAGCTTTTCCTGAGTGCACCGAATTGCGTTCAAAATTAGTTTGCTTATTGGATTGGAAACTTTCTTCAACGGGAAGTACTTTCGCTCGGAAGTATCCTTCGAAAAACGCAATATTTCAAATAGTTTCGATGTTCAGACGTTGAAACAAGTTTTGTGTAATTGCGCAAAAAAAAAACTGATTTCGAGAGGACTCAAGATAAGATTTCACGAAGCATCTGGAGAGAATGAACCTTCTCGGAACATGTGCTGACGGACAAACATTCCTGTAATTGATCCGCATTCGAACAGAACTTCAAAACAATCCATTGCGTTGTTTTCTTCTTCATCAGTGAAAAAGTTTGACTTTCCCCAGGCGTTTGTTTTCCCGTCTCAGTTTAAATTGAACACTTTGTCGGCACCATTCGCAAGCGAACGATTTTATTGGATTTCAAAATCTCATTTGCAAGCAAATTCTGGTCCTCCCGCCGTTTGTCCTTGCGTCCGGATTTTGATGCGCTTCTTATGTTCCTGGCGCTTACAGCTTCCGGAGGTAGCTAACGCAAAAAAAAATCACAACGAAATGAGCAGTCGACTAAATTTGCTTTTATTGCATTTCCGAAGAAAAAAGATAGACGAATCTGGACCGATTTCCACTCCAATCCCATCCAAAAAAACGTGGGATGGGAAGAGTGATCGAAAAGCGGATCATATGTTTGGAAAACCAATTTGGAAATACCGAATGGGAATAGTCCAATAGCAGAAGGAGAAGATGCTCGGATTGTGGAGAATCCGTTCATCATGAGCGTTTAGCGAGGATTTATGCAGTCTATCAAGCAATCTCCGAATGCGCATTGTTGCGGAAAATTATTCGTTCACTCAAATTGACAACGAAGCGGAGTGAACGGGAGTTTTGTTTTGGGATAGAAGGCGAAAACCGAATCAAAGTCGATAGCTTTATAGCATTGTTTTATAAATGCTATAAAACAAAAACAGAGCTATTCCGTAAATTCCGTATTATCCAAAACAAACTAAGCTAAAATCAATCAATCAAAATCTAGTAAAAACTTCAAATTCATATGGCGTGGATTGAAATGTTCTTGATGATGATGATCGTTATCGGTTGAGCGTAAGGTGGGGTAAGAGTACTCGCAGTGACTCAAACTCGAATTCGTACGCCACCATAGAGATCTCTTTTCACTACCTTCGAAAGTCGAAAACAAGCATTCGAAACATTCTATTAGATAGAGTCAAAGTGTTAAATGAGAATAAAAAAGTCTGCTATCTGTTTTTAGAAAGATGCTAAAAAATTAATTGTAAGTTAGCATACATTTACTAATTTGCAATTGCCAGCAATGTTTAACTCGTAACATTTAGGTGTGTAAATTTTCTCGCAATTGACATATTCCGCAAACTTTTTTCTATTTAGCAACATGTCAAGTGGTGAAAAAAATAATAGGTGTTAGCATTCCTTAAAAAGTCTGAATTATAACCTATCATATATAATGCATATTAAAACGCCATCTCTGTGTGAGATTGCTTATATTATGAACAATGTATGGAACGATGCTATCTGTCAAAATTCATATTATTTTGACCGTGAGCGAACGTAAACTTTCATTGATCAGTATTTGAGTGGAAAAAAAAATCTTGACGTGACTTTTAATACAAATTGGTTATTGATTTACGGTTTTCTGTGGATGAAAATAGTAACTCTGTACTGGTATACAAATATTTCATAAGTTGACTTTAAGATTTTGCTTTTTGTTTACAGACGATGAGTCGTGGTAAAAACTGCAGTCTCAATGAAAGACGGCTAAAAAAACTGCAATATTAAAGTAAAACTTTTAAAGAAACAGCAAAAATCATCTAAAACTAAGTCTAGCAATGACCACCAAATACTGAAATTGGTGAAAAAAGATCATTTTCTTACATCTACGACCATCAAAAAGGCACTTGGACTGGAAGTGACAACTAGAACAATCCGGAACCGCTTGATTGCTTGTAAATACCGTGCTCGTTTTGCCAGAAAAACTCCTTTTGTATCGGAAATAAATCGTAAAAAAAAACACTGGTATTCGCTAAACATCATCTGGAGAATCTCAAACAACATGGAGCCAATTATTTCAGAAATGTGCTATGGAGTGACGAAACTAAAGTAAATTTATTCGGTGCAGATCGGGGCCCGAAATCTTCGAAGGTGAAAAATGAAAATTCTACTCTCAGTAGCTTCGCTTCGACTAGAACTGCAGTCGCCGTGAACAAAAAATGAATTGACTAGCGAGGATGAACTTATGAATACAAAGTCAGTGGTTATTCTAACTGACGCGACTAATGAATACAAATCTGCCTCTTCATTTAACTGACTTCAATTCACATTTATACCCCCCTAAGAACGAAATTGTCACCCGCGTACGCAATCTTATTTTACGTCAATATAAAGAGGAACGAAAACTTGATTTCTGATGCAAAAAAGGAACTACCCCATCAATGGACGGTTTATTGTCTACCCATCGTGAACTCAAACCAACGAACTTAGACATTTATTAAGTATGCTATAAAGGTCCTCGCTTTAGTATTAGTAAATAGCGTGCAAAATAGCACACCCACACATTGCACGCTATTTTATACGTGTGGGTAAAAATCTAGTAAAATCTAGCACACCTGTAGCGTATGTCAAACCACGTTGAACTCAAACATCGATGCATGCATACATGATACATGGGAGAGAGAGAGGAACGAACTCGTTTTGGGGGAGGTCACTTCAAAATGCAATGAAGACAATTTGACTGGGAATAATGAGATGATATAGTCGAGTCGGTAGGGGGAGATAGCGACTAAACGCCTGACTGACTGTTTAGTCGTTTTGACGGAGAAACTGCGTGAAGATGCCAAAAGCCATTTCCGACTGAATACGGATGTAGTCAGTCAGATAGTCAGCTGACTATCCTCAGTTGACTATGACTTCCCTGATGCAGATAACCGACATTATGTTAGACGTCCCAGATATAGCGAGTTCTCTCCACAATACTCGGAGAAGACCATCAAGCATGGCGTGGGTTGCATTATGGTATGGGTATGCTTTTCATGGGCCGGCGTTGGACCTTTTTTTTGGATAGAGTCTATTATAACACAGAATGAATATCTTATCTTGAATGAAGTAATGCTACCTTAAGAAGAGGAAGAAATACCATTAAAATGGAGATTCCAACAGCATAACGATCCTAAATACATCTCGAAAAACGTGAAACAATGGTTCATCGAAAAAGAAATTGACGTTTTGTACTGGCCAGCGCAGTCTCCAATAGAAAATCTTTGGAACGAGGTCAAGAGAAATATCGCGAATAAAAAATACAAAAACCGAGACGACTTGTGGAACACGATTCAAAAAACTTGGTATGCTATTCCAGTAGAAACATGCCAGAAGCGTGTCGATTCTCTGACAAGACGTTGCGAAGCTATATTGAAAAGTAATGAATTTCCGACTAAATACTAAAAGTTCACTCAATAGAGCATATCTACTATTCATTTGAAACAATAAATAGGTTTTCTTTTTAATTGACGATTCGCACCTATTTTATTTTCCACCGAAAAATGTCAATATTGCGGAGTATTTTAGTGTCTTTCTTTATCAATCCAATAATTTTGTAACTTATTGTTAAGTTACTGAAAAGTTTCCTTCGCACTTATAATTTTTCAACCACTGTAGGTATTTGCGTCATTTTTATTAGTAGTACTTAGTTGAGATTTCTATGGAGCCTTGAATGCATTTTGGAGTGGTAAGCTCTATATAATACGTGTACGCAAGTCGGAAGAAATTTCTTTGACGCAAAATCCCTCGGCCAGAACGGGAATCGAACCCGAATCCCGGACATGATAATGTGTGACGCTAAACACTCTCCTACGGGAGCAACCAAATAAAATTGCTATATATTCTAGACATTATAAATGTTAGAAAGTTGACGTCTTCGACAAAAGTTCATATATATATATAGTTCATTTTTTAAAATCTAAAACAATGTCGAATACACTATATCGCTATCTTGATTTTCAACAAAATTAACTGTATTTTTGACGTGAGACTACGCTTATAACACGAACATTTCTTAATAGATCGGAATGATGTCTGCATCAATTGAAAGGAAATATTTCTACGCATCTATCACAATGAACAAAATGTTATGTTTTATAAGATAAACATTTAAATAACTGTGAAATGTTAAGCGTTACCTAACCGCTCTAACTACCTCGTTTTGTTTGTCCCGATTTACGGCTTCTCCAACACAGACTTCAGAATCAATGTACCTAGAGGAGTCCGCTTCGCAAATCCTCAAAGACAAATTCACCAGATTTTCTAGACATTGAACTCATGATAATATTCAGTGGGAAACCTTGAACCCAAACACCCGACGTTGAGCTGCGGCAAGTTCACCACGAGCACATAATAGCTACTATATAAACTGAATTATTCATGGCCGTTGGGCTGAAATCAATAATCGTTGAATAGTGACCGAAGCACCTCGACCTATAGTGCACAGGAGGGAATCAATGTCAGTGTGTCATCCGTCATTTGTTCTCTTGAAATCCAACAATTGTGTAGTGCCAATAGCACATGCCATGAGAACCATTCCCTCGGAATAATGCAAATACGCAATCGAACACTGCACTTACATCGAAACTGCCTCCGATGGGTCCTAATCGATTGATGGCCTGCAGAAGGCTCCGACCGGTCCACGAATCGTCCAAACTGATGCTCACCGCCGGGATGGGCAGTGATGACGCGCTGTTGTGTTTCATCGCTGGAGGAATCCAGGTGTCAGCACGGGTGCATACTCGACACACTTGGACACTTGCAATCGATATTCGATAATATTTCCCGGCGCGGCGTTGCTGTTGAGGAACTAATTTGTACGGACTGTCACGCTACGCGAGAACCGACAGACTGACACGATACTCCGTGTGTCCGATTGTGGCTAGGGGATGATTTGACCAGCCTATTTTCCGATCGACGTGGTCATTTGTGTGAAAAGTTCCACATGTTATGTCCCGATTGACAGGATGAAGCATTTGCGTGACTCCAGGCTGACATTCGGTATCGAGCGATGGCTTTCTAAATACCGGGTGTGGGTGAATTATGTTTGGCTGAAAGTCCATCAGTTGAATGCGGCGGACGTTGGTCATCTGTGGTGCCTTTAACGCGCCCGCATTCCCCCTCAAAACATTTGTTTCGTCAACACGAAACATTCCCGGAAATGAATGTTTAATGATGCGCCGCGCGTGTGGAAGGCAGTTGAAAATGGCAGTTTGAACTATTTTATCCGTCGCCATTGTTTAGTTAGCAAATTGTCGGTAAACTCCGACGCGTAACTCGCCGACATGCTGACAGCTGAACTGTGTGAATTGTTCGGAGATTTTCTTCAAAAACCCCGAACCCGAGTGAGTTTGAGTGGCAGCCCAGACAGAAAGGTTGGACAACTTTCCGGAATTCGCCAGAAGAGCTGCCTGTCAGTCAAACCCAAACGTTATTATGTAAATAAGTACTAATTTCCCAGATTGGGATAGCTCCGTTCGGTGATTGCTTCCACACAGACAGGTAGAAGTTAGCGCCGGAGGAAGTTGATTACACCAATGGCAAGCATTTGCATTCCGTAAAGAATTGCATCTTTCCGGGTCCTTTCTTTCACAACGTTGCCTCGGTCGAGATAAAATGGTAGCACATAACGGAGATGTTACACAACGATAAATATGTCAGCACTGGCAGCGACCCGCCGGGCAAAAGTTTGCTTGCATATTCAACACCCCCGACTTGACAGATTGCACAGTGGCCGAGAGAGAGAGAGAGAGAGAGAGAGAGCTGTAGGGGTGTCTGTCTGTTGCGAGTGTTTTGCAATCTTCCCCGGACACAGATGGCATGTGCCATCGGCCGGAAGAATCTCTAGCAGAGGAACAATACGAATATCCAGAAGGAGCGAGAGTGGGAGTTGGGGAGGGTTCATTATTTATTCACGTATATTTTCTGTTTTCTCAGAAGAAAAAAAAAACAAAAAAATACGGTAACGTTGAGTGCTTGTTTATCACATTTTAAATTGATTGCATAAATATTTGACGGAAGAATGAATTTATATAATCTCGTTAATCTTGTTCGGAAGACATCGTTAACCAACAGCCATTTTGTCAACAGATAGAAATTATATTCGCGAATGTGTTTATGATTATGGTAAAGCGGCGTGTTCGTGTAATAAACTAAACACTGCACGACGATAAACGTGTCACTTCAGTGACTTGCGGTAATACCAGACTCTCTCTCGGAACTCCTGTAACTGATATAGCGACGATAAATCTTGATAGGTTGAGACGGTAACACAAAACCCAATTAAGAGCTGCGAGAGGAACGAATCCGTGCGTGTGTGTACATATTTGGGTGCGGTAACACCTACCGGATCCCAAGTTATCTTCTGCTTTAACGCCCCCTCCCCCATTGTATGTAACTCACCTCTCGCTGCCTTTAAATGGATCACCGAACGTGAGGCTATGTGTCGAGATGGTGGAAGAAAGCACAGGAAGTCACAGTGTACCTTGTGTCCTGCCTTTCTGCGCTCCATCGCTGTGGACCAGTTGCGCTTCTGTTTGACTTTCGGGCTTCAACTGAGAATTTAATCTCGTGTGTAAAATTAAACTTCTAAACGGACACACAAACACACAGATACAGTAATGCCTCAACAGGAGACACGCTGGTGACGGAAAGTTGGCAAGATTGTGGTTTGGGCTTCGGTCATCGCAAAACATGACGACGACGACGATGACGCATAACTTCGGAGAAACCGGGGAGGCATTGGGTCGGATCAGTTTCCTTTTGCGTCTATTCGTAGGGTAATAATGAGCCAGTCTTTTGCGGTAGACACCAAATACGGTGGACCGGTGGTTTGGGTTATCTGTGTGTGTGTGTGTGTGTGTGTATGTGTGTGTGTATGTGTGTGTGTGTGTTGGGTCGAATGAGTTTGATTTGATTGGGTAATTAAATTGGGTTTATCTCGCTTACGGTGGTAGAGAAGAGTTTCGATGTGAAAGTGATTGACAAGATGAGCACGGGTTCGGTAGTATGAGTTCGGTAGTATGAGTTCGGTAGCATTTCGACCAAAATCTTCACTCATTGGGACTTTATCCAGGAGAAAATCGGTTGGACAAAGACGGTGATTATATCCAAATTCAAAAACTGTTGGATCGTGAACTGGAGAAGTATTGCTTTTAACATTTTTGTCACTATCGATTTGGCACCTTCTCCACTCTACTAGATTTTTAAAAAGCTTCTGCATGCTGTATTTCCGATGAATTGAGGCTGTTCATGGTGTATCTTTCTTCTCCGTGGAGATGTGGTTAGAAGGAACTTTATATTAGGACTTCAATTGAGTTTCCGCTCGTAGATGTATGATTCAAGCAGTCTACTGGACTCTGATGCGACTGATACACTTTTCATTGAGATCAGAAAACATGTAACTTTTTTTGACGTAGGACTACGTCTTACATTAAGGGTGCCAAATCAGAAAACAGGTCACGTTTTTATGAAATAAGGTTAACGTTAATAACTATTTTAGTTGCGAACGGATTTTAACGATTTACATACCAATCGAATCGTAAATTTTGATATGCATTACAATCCCATAGTTTTTTTTTTTTTTTTTTTTTTTTTTTTCTGTATTATAGTGACTTTCAACGCTTCTGGCTGGTTCGTCACTTTTACCTTCCATTTTGGAAGAATGTCGGGAGTGAGAATTGAACTCGTGATCTTGAGCGTGAGAAGTATGGATGTTACCTCCACGCCAGATCGGCTCCCCAATCCCATAGTATGTACAGTCAACTCTCCCTAACTTGATGTTCTGTATCTCGATATTTTCCCTAACTCGATGGATTTCATGGCAAGCATTCTTCTCTCCATAACACGATACCTCCCAAACTCGATGCCTCTCTTACTCGATGTGTTTTGATTCATTTTTCCATGGATTTTCACCTCCCTAACTCGATTGATTTTCGCGTACATGTTTTTGTGCGTTATTACCACAGATTTCAATTGTTCAAGGGCAATGACGGAGTGCTCGTGTCATCAAACAATTTCTTTTCAAGTATGGAAAACCACGAGAAACCTTTCAAGCGAACAATCAAAACGCTAACCATTGCGTAAGGTTTGAGCATCATTGAGCAGCTCGAAAAAAAAGGACGGAAGGGGTCTGAAGCTGCAAATAATTTCAGTATTGCACAAAGTGCGGTATCAACACTACTCAAACTAAAGTAAAAATGGAATCGGAATGGAAAATTGTATCTAGACCAAAAGCATATAAGGTTGGTAAGAATCGAGAAGCTGGAGCGGTCAATGAATTTTTGTCTTGTCAAGCTAGACAGAAAAATTTACCCCTCTTCTATTCTTCGGGATATGGCTTGAGAATTTGTCCAGAAACTGGGAATTCCTAACTTCAAAGCACAACCAACATGGACATGGACAATTAATGCGTCGTGAGCTTGCTGATGTCGACGGTACAATACCGTTCGATTGCTCAATGTCTTTTAATAATTAGTGCAAAAAGGACCAAAACGTGATTTGCTGTGATCTGATGCCAGATACCGATATACTGGAAAGTGTTGAAAAACCTGAGAAAAACGCTGAAGATAGTAGTTCTATTGAGATGTTAATTCGAACGTTTAATCAAACCTGAAGAATATGTCCGAAATATTGAAATCAACTGAAAATGTTCCTGTGAAACTATTCGAACATTTCTTTGTGATTGAACAGTTCCTGCGTGATCGTTACAATTCAGTTTGAGCAACATACTTAATCAATATTTTCTTTGTTAACCTAGTGCCTCATGTAAGTCGAACTCGATTATATACAAACTCGATTATATATGATTCGATTATGTAAAATTTAGGACTCGATTGTATACAGTTTGAAAAAAAAAGTTTTTTTTTATAATTCAAATATGAATAATTTCAAGAAAAAAAATTAACCTTTCAGCATTAAGGTGAAATTTAAGTGGCTTTCGTGATTTTTAACCCACTGTACTTATAACAGTGGGTTAAAAATCGCGATTTTTGAAGATTTTGATTGAATCTTCATCAGGAATTGTTTATATCGATATTGCAGCGAAATTAAGAGAGATAGAAGTTGGGCGTCAAAGAACAAATTGTAGAGAGGTTAGAGAGCTTTAATTTAATTGATAGAAACAATCAAGTTTAGTATGAATTTTTAGGATAAAATTAATAATTACAAATAAAAAAAAAACTTTTAAATTTTCCACTTCAAAAATGTTTAATCCACTAATTTAACTAATTTAGCTTTCAAATGAAAGCAACAAAATCGGATTACGTAGCATACTTTTCAATGTAGAGTCAGTTTGAGCCAACAGAATCCGAAACAAAGAAAAAGTTCTATAAGTCTGTCATCGTTGAAATTCAAACATATGCGTAGAAGGATTTTTTTCGTGAAATATAACCGTCTATCACTTCCTGAAAGATTCTGGAAAAAATATTTTTTTTTATATGAGAAAGGTGTTTTTTCACTTTAAGGGAATGAATCAAAAATTCAAATTCATACCATAATTGGGACACTTACCCTAATATATGACAATTTGGGACATAAAAAAATTTTTGGAAAAAATGTTCTGTATCTCGATACCTCCCTAACTCGATGGTCCCTTTGGATATCGAGTTAGGGAGAGTTGACTGTATATGGTTTAAATTGATGAAACATGGAAGCATTCCCATTCCCCCATACATTTGTTCTGTCCATTTGTGTGCTTTCCCGAACAGAGCTGTCAATAATGGGCAACTTCTGCAGCCGCTAGAATAGAAACAACGAAGGGGGGTAGCGAAAAGAGAATATTTGCGGAGTAAACTGCACTCTTGCATACACTGTGTCCAACTTCTATAAGACCACCCTGATTCTATTTCGTTGCAACACAATCAGTTAGTATTTCAACAAGCTACATTCATACATTGTTGAATGCTTAGAATAAGGTATATTTAACGTCAATTCCGTTCAAAAGAGTTGTTTGTTTATTTATTGTGCTTAAATATGATAATTTCAGCTGTCCAGTTTCTATAAGACCACTTCAAAATTCATAAGTATTTTTAATGAAAAATTCTAAACGATCGGCTGATTTACATGTCAATAATTGGTAACCTTGCCATTTCGACTAACAACCTTGAAAATTCGTTCTGCTGAACGGATTTCTCGATATTTTTCCATTTTTCCGAAATTGCGACCTTGAGCGCTTCTGTCGTGGTGTATCGTTTTCCAACAGTGTAGAATCTGCGTACAAGGTCCCCCCAAGTTTTTTTAATAGGATGAATCCTGTCGGGAGAGCGAGCCGGTCAGTCCAAAAAAATAAATTTTTGGTCTTTAATCCATTGCTTAGTTAACTTGCTGGTATAAATAGTAGCATTGTTTTGTATGAATGTGATTTTTTTTGTGACGATATTCACGCAAAAACGGTAGGAAAGAGGATTCCAGAACATGTGTGTAATTCTTGAATGATGTGAAAGCTATCTTGAGCTTTTCGGTTGTACAGAATCCCGCCCAAACCATGCACAAGCCTCCACCAAAATTCCTGGTTGAAAAATACTGTTCCTTCTTACGTAAATCACGCCAGTACCCGTTTTAACAATGAGGGAAAACGCGCCGTCGAGGTAAAACGCATCCCCTTGAAATATCATGGAAAATGAAATAATTGGCAGGATTTTTCCACTTCATTTATTTTCGTAAATACTACTGAATATATGCAAGCACAGAAAACCTCATCTTGTTTTGAAATATAGCAATGTATGAAAAACTGCATGATTTAATGCAACCTTGGCCGCTTAACTTTTGAAGCATTAGAAGACTAATTTAAATTATGGAAACTTCATAACATTCTCAAATAATACTAAAGCTATGAGTTTGAATCAACAAATGTTAAAATTTCAATTCATATTTAAAATGCCATTTTCTCAACCATGTCATGATGAGGGCAAATCGCTCCATCACGAAGAGCTAGTTCACTGTCAGTGTTAATAACACTTAAATTTTTCTCCAATTCTTGTGTGCATATAACCGTTTTCTCGTACCTGTTTATGTATCATGTAATGAAGGCTGGAACGAACAAAATTATTACAATATTTCGCACTACTAAAATCCATCCAATAACCTAAACCTTAGAATCACAAAAAAAAACTCATACTTCAAAGACCGAAAGTCTGCCAGCACTTTTATGTACAGCGGCACGTAGAGATGTTGTTGTGAACAGCGGCACGTATTAATACATTTCTCGCGTAACTTTTGAAAAGGTCCAATGTAACATTTTCGTCAACTCGAGAAAAACGTAGTTGAAGACCCGAACATTATTCCGCGAATTGTCTTAAAAGTTATCGATCTTTATCGCTCCTCTCACCACTAGCGATCAAGAATAGCTCTCCAAAACCAATCGTAGCTGTTGCTCCGTGATTTGAGTTTAAAGTTGAAGCCAAGGAGCGAAAATGTTACATTGGACGTTTTGACTGCCCGCGTTTGCACATTGGACATATTACGTTGCACGATAAGAATTTGAAACTAACTACTAAACAACAATCCAAAAATCAGCGTTTCGTTCTAAAGACAGATTATTATTGTTATCACCCGTTGAATTGAACTGAAATCGATAACAATTACTGTAAGAAACAAAAACTCAAAACGACCGAAGTACGACTTCGTGTTGTTTTGACTGCTTTGTTACTTCGGACGTTTCGGGCATCGGAGGAAAGTGGCGTCCGAAGTAACAGCCGGGTGCTTAAAATCCGAATCTGTACATTGGATATTTTTTGTATCGGCGATAAAAAGATGAAGAAAGTAGATACGTGAACGATTGTTTTTGTAATACATTCAATGATTGAAGACTATTAGCGTGCATCCATTAACTCGATTTGTTTACATTTGTTACATAGGACCTTTTCAAAAGTTACGCGAGATTTGTAAACATAATTAAAATGAAAATTCCTCAGAGTCTCTGATTCGACAACAAAAAAGGTATGGCATATCCTCGATCGGGGCAATTTGCTTGCTTTCGGCCGGATAACAATCTCACGAGAGAAATAGCTTGTATGTTAGGGATACCAGATGATTTTTTCAAATATCTCTGCATGGCATGAATAAATGTCTTCAAATGTAATCATAGTGAACAAAAATGAGCAAACCAATACGATATTTCTAAATCATGTTCGATGAATTACACAAAGAATTGTTTTCAGATACTTTGAAATGACCTCAGTATGTTTTCACAAAATTAAATGTCTTCAAAACGAAAACATGTCTTCACATCTGGCATCTAGATTATGTTCTCAGAGAATACAGGAAAACAAGAGCGTGGACTGGAGAATTAATGCACGAATACTGGGAGAACACGCTCACCGGAGAAACGGTTTCTTGTCTTCGCTGGTGGGCATGAAGGGAATAGATTGATGGAATCTCTCATTCATACAAGCTGTTTCTCTGAGCTTTATAGTCTCTGAGAGAAACAACTCATGGGCATATTACAATTCTGCTGGTCCATTTAACACCGTATGATTGGAAATTTTGAATTTGGGCGCCTTACAAAATAAAATTCGTAGCACTTTTGTTAATCAGTATCTAAAATACAGAACGATTACAGATGACTGAGGGTTAATTAATCTACGTACTGACGTAGTTGTTACCTTAAATGTTAAGAGCACGGTCAAAATAAATTCATTCTCGCTTAGGGGGTGCGTATTACACAATTCTCCTATATATACAGCGAATCAAGATTTAACCAAAATATATGCTTCGAAGTCGTTTGACATTTCGACCCGTTGTTGTGGTGCGTTTGGATACCATATAGAGCATTTTGCCCCGTCCGGTTTAGAAATGCATACAATATAATCTTGTAGAATTTTTCATCATTTTTATTTGTTTTCCCTATTCGTAATCTTTTTAGTACACATAATTACAAAGAAAACAGACGTGACTATGTTTTTGATGTGAAAAAAACATTGGATAATGTAGTAAAAATACATGTTTGCTTAAGGCGGGCATTTTACCCCCTGTTACCCTACCATTGAAGAATAAAAAGGAGAGCGTCGTATGAACGGTATGTGTCACCGAAGAACTTCAGATTATTGTGTCTTCTCTGAATCACAATTTCTCGCAGTGGCGTCGAGTGAAGCTTTCTCACCCGGGACGGAAGATTTTATTTCCTTTGGATTGATTGATTTGGAGTTGGATAAACGTCTCCTAATTGACTTCAAACTGTATTTAACAAAAATGTTCGTCATAACTTAATAATTTCTCATAATTTGCGTGAATATGGTTTAAATAGAGATTTTGATGACAAAATTTCCCAGGCACTAATAGGCATAGAGTTTAACAAAACTATCATAAAAAGTTGAAACTGATGGGGAATTGTCAGTTGGGTAGACAACGAGGAATATTAATGCTGTTAATGTTTATTCATCTCTGAGGTGGTCCAAATTCTCCGAGAGGAGCATTGAAAAATTGATACTAAAATCCCCCAAAGTTTCATTCGAAGAGATAATGAAAATGGAATGAAACACCCCAAAAGGTAACCATGCCAGGAGAAAGTGACGAAATAAACTTTTATTGAGTTACGTAACTGCCATAAATTGCGGTTTTATCGAGACAGAAAAAAAAGCTGACAATTGATTGGTTCAAACTTCATCGCACACTGTGCGTGAAAAGTTCTACGAAAGTACTCCAGCAATAAATAACGATTGATTTTTTAACGTACTTTGGGTCCAACTCCTCATAGTTTATTGATTTCCATCGAAGCGAAAAAAAACGTTGCGATGTCAAACCACGGTAGCGGGTGCAAAATCCCAACCCAACGGAAGTAAATGGAAAAAGTTCATCAATACTTTATTCCATCTAGCTTCCGTTTGCTCCAAGCGCAGCTTTTTTTTGTTTTCCCACTCGTTTTTGAATTATGGCGCACCACCCCGCGAGAGGTTGCAACGCAAGCAAACGGAAAACCTGTAATTGTCAAAAATATCGAAAATGATCCCGCAAATATCGAAAAGTGCTCCGCCACTTGTGGCGAGGATTTGATCCAAAGAGACGTTGCAACAAGTAATTCATGGTATGTCTAACGGCGGCGAGAACTTGTTCTGTTCGCAGCGCGTTTCGCGAGTAGTCAAAACAGTGGGTTGACCGGGAGTCGTTGCCAATGCCGACCAGAAACGGGACGGTGCGCCGTTTTGTCGCGTGGGAGTAGTGACAGAGGCGCGATAAACTTGTTCAACTATTCAATCTGGGGTTTTGTGACCGGAGAGGCGAAATTTCGCGTGTGCTTTCAAAATAGTTTTTTGTTTTCAATCAACATCGTCCGGGCGTGACTCTGAGAAAGTGGAGGGAAGCAAGAGTGCCACTTGAAATACCGCAGATGAGAGGCGAACCATCCCGCTGGTTGCCATGAGCAATAATTCATACTTGACCTCAATTCGGTGCAGCCAATCGGAGTGAGCAAGTAAGTTAGTGAGTTAGTGAGCGATCGAATCGATGCAGTCGGAAATACTCAAATCAAAACCATGCTGAGAGATCGTCCGGCACTGGAAGCTGGTAAACAAAGATCATTCTCTTCACAGACTTTCAATTTGTTGACTACACATTTGCTATGCACAATCTGGACCGTTCACTCAATAAAACAGATGGGTGCGAATCACTTTGCCAACAATTGATCCGATTTATAGTCGTCAACCGATGTTGTTCATCTTCTTGAACAAATTCGCTGCTGTTTTTCATTTTATTGGCAGTGCTTTTTGACACGTTTTTGGGTCAGCGTTATTATAAATCAAATCACGTCACATAAAACGGACAGAATTCGCTACTACAAATTCAAGTGTCCGTAAATTATGAACACATCTATCAAAATGTTGATTTGAGGACAAATATGGACTCATAACGGAATAGCCATCACAGGGAGAACATATTCACACACCATTAAAAGCAGTGTTCAGCAGCTTTCTCCCGCCAGCTTGATGCGTTTTTTGTGTGAGCTAATTTCCAATAAAAATTTATGAGCCATCCGCCATCTTCCCGCTGGATGGCGCTTTTTTCATTATGTTACCCACGGTCGGTGGTCGCTCACTAAACGGAACCATCCAAAGGTCGCAACGATTTTTGGCCTTTTTTCAATTAATGATGACGATCCCGCGCAACGCTTGTCCTATTATGGGCGCGAAAATGCGCGCTCCGCCAAACATCTCCATTTTGGGGAAAGGGTCATTGTTAAGGTGAATATAAATGTTTCTCCCACGTTAATCGATCACGGCGGAGCGCTAACCACTCTCGTTTTAGTGATGAGTCGAGAGTTATGTTCGTCCATAAAAGTGCGGGTTTTATAGCTCACGAAAGATTGGTTGTTATAGTTCTGCTGATGGTTTTTCATGACAGAGAGAGAGAGGGCGGGCGGGGGAGCTTATCTACCTCCACAGTGTTGTCAGTTGTTCGCTAACAGTCGTCAGTACTTGATTTAGAAAAATGACTCGCAAAAAAACAATATTCAAGTTTCTCATCAGAGCGAATCACTTACAAATCCCAAGGGTTTATGGAGCAAAAAGCCATAAACAAGCAACAATCCGAAGCGCGACCAGGCGCCTTCCGTTCGCCTGGCGAACGCCACGGAGCGGATAGCGCGGATAATTTTGCATCTAGATTAGATTCATCAGACGAAAAAGGCAACCAAGGAGACGTGATTTATGCTGTTTCTTGGCTGTGCACACACCCCTTGGATACCGGATAGCGGCTTTCATCTGACACCCCAAATCGACGCCCGCTTCGCGCCACATCAACACACTGAAAATAGCTTGCGAAATCACGTCGGATAATTGGTTATGTTTATTTATTTGAACGCACTTCTCTGGAGGAGGTGGGGGAGTGCTTTGATCCTATGATCCGTGTCTCTAAGAAAATGTTTTCCCAAGAATTTTGTGGCTATTCCATTGGAAGTCATGATTAAAGAATAATTTTTGGGGAGCGGTTTATTATGTATTGAATGCATTTTTCATCGGAAAGACAATTTACAAAAAAAATCATGAATAAATAAATTTCTGAAAAGCAGTAGTGACCTAACCTAACGTGAGCCATATCAAGTAAAAAGTTTTCTCCTTTTTACATTAATTTGGCACGGACAGAAGCCAGAAGGATCAAAACGGCTACTAATTTTAAAGCTGAAGGAATAGCAGTGCTTCTGAAAGTTGGTTGGAACCCAGTTGTATCCGAAATATTTTCAATTTCGAGTTAAGTGAAGTAATATTCAGCCATTCCATGCTAAACCAATAAATTGGTTCTCGGATTTTCATGAAAAGTAGTAGTTTTTGTTCCTTGTATTCATTAGGGTGGTGATGTTGGAACTACTGGACCAATTCAGATGATCGACATATTAAATTAAAGTCAATTAGCTAGTCTTCCTTGGAAAAATATTACACTTGCAAAAAATTCTGATTTTGTTTTTATAATTATTGATTGTGTTTGTTTTTTGCTGTTTATATGGCTTTGGGCTAGAGGGCTCTATATTTTTTTTCTGGAAAGCTGAGTTTTTTTTTACTTAATATAGATGATGGCCCTGACCCGACCCCCTAAATTACAATGGCAATTCATATTGTTTTTTGGCGACTTCGGCAATTATATAGTATAACTCTTTAACTATGTTTTCTATCAGTCGAAATGGTTCTTGAGTGTGAAAAAGGGAAAAACAGAGGCCAAATCGGAAGTGCTCTTTTTCGACATGTTCAAAAATGATGGTCCTAAACCGACCCCCATGGTCCTGAACCGATTCCCAATTTTTTGCAGTGAATCTACTACCAACTAGCCAGAAATGACATACACCCCCAATTATATAGGCAATGGGTGAAAGAAGCTGACGAACGGAAGTCGAATATACGGAGGTACCTTAAGGAGGGACCCGGTCTGGAAGGTCGAAAAAATCGAATTATTTTTTTGTATTTTTAGGAAGCTTATGCCCTCAGAAATGTTGTCCTAAATTTTTTTTATTGATATTTGATTCCGATGAAAAGTTACAGCAAAACCTATTGGCTCAAGGGAAGAAGCATTGCTGTACGAATTTTTAAACGCGTTTTTCACGAAACCATGTTTCTTGGCTGAAATTTTTTTGACGTAGAACTACGTCTTGCATTAAGGGTGCCAAATCAGAAAACAGGTCACGTTTTTATGAAATAAAGTTAACGTTAATAACTATTTTTGCCGCGAACGGATTTTGGCGATTTACATACTAAACGAATCGGAAATTCCCTGAGATTTGTTTAATATGCTATACATTCGAATCCTGAAAAATTTTGAGCGTTTCCATTTTCCCATACATTTGTTCTGTCCATTTGTGTGCTTTCCCGAACAGAGCTGTCAATAACGACAACGAAGGGGAAATCGTAGGATTTAAAGTCTCCGTGAACAAAGGAAAAGAAGAAGAATAAAGGGGAACACTTGCCTAGAGTATAAACAGTGGATTTCGAGGCAAGCATCATCTAATAATGCACGCGATGTTGGTGCAGTGAAAAGCGCTCGCACTGAACCGAACCTTCGCGAGTGTGACACCGCATCGAACAACAGTGAAGTAGGCGACTTCGGCGCGTCGGTCAAAAATGTAAACGCCGTTATTCAGGCAGCAACCAAAATCAAGCTCCCCCGCTGGTGGTGAAGGATTTCGCTCTTGACAAACTCATCAGCGAATTCGCATCGATGGGTGTTACAACAGAGTACAAACTGTGTGGCATAATTCAGTCTTTTTCCAAGCAGGGCTTCGTTGGTGCCTTTGACATTGCATCAATGCATTAAACTGACGTTATGGCGAAGCAGGTGTTAAGGTTGTGCGCCAAAAAATTATTTAGGGAATACCCAGTATCTTGAATGTCGTACTGGATTGTTATAAGTTATTCGGTTTCGCGTGCCAGTCTTAAAACTGCCTTCAACTGGGATTGCATTTGCGCTAATCTTGATCATAATGAAGCAATGCTACTGTTTTCGAGGTTGTTGATATTAGCAAAAAGAGTTTGTTTTGCTTGTTTAGTCACCAAGAAGAATGTAAATGTCGTTCTGGAATTTTGTATGTGATTAGGTTTCGCGTGCCAGTAGCAAAACTTCCTCCACTAAGGGTGACAGCTGTGCTTATCTCGAGCATGAGAAAGTAATGCAACTTTTTTCGAGGCCACTAATATTAACAGAAGTGTTTCTATTTAGAATAGAGCAAAATGATCAGAAGTGTTTATATTCCTAGTAGTTTCAAGCCACCAATGTATGGCTCTGTATGCTTGCTGTGGCGAACGCTTGTTTGTTCAATTTCTCATTTCCATAAAGTTAGTCAACTCTATTTTACCATCTTGAACTGATTTTCTAATTTTTTACATGACTTCTACTATATGAAAAAAAAATTAAAATTACGTATTTTAGATATTGCAAATTGAAGTTTTTTTTCTTGTAAATAAAAAAGAGTACTAATTTTTTTCTCAGTGTATATTTTTGACGTGGGACTACGTCCTTGATTTCCATATAGGAGGGTCACTCTACGAGAAATGTAACGTATATTAAGAACTTTCAAATACATATTACGGAGATAATTTTTTACGATATATGTTATAATATAGGGTTGGGGAAAAAGAAATGTCGTTTTTCTGATCGAAATTTGACGCTTTATTTAACATACTTAAAATTATCCAATTTAAGTCAAATACGCACCGTTTTGTTCGCAAACTTGTTGCCATTTAGAAGGCAACTTCATTATCCCCCCCTTATAAAACTCCCCTCCTTATTTGCAGAAACTCAGGCAGCCAGTTTTCGCAAGCCTCTTTTGAGGCCAACTTAGTATCACCAAGAGAGTTTTGCATGGACCGGAAGAGATGATAATCACTTGGAGCCAAGTCCGGACTATACGGTGGGTGCAATAGGACATCCCATCCGAGCTCCCATAGCTTCTGGCGGGTCATCAAAGATGTGTGAGGCCAAGCGTTGTCCTGGTGGAAAACAACACCATTCCTATTGATCATTTCTGGCCGCTTCTGGTCAATCGCCTGCTTCAAACGGTCAAGCTGCTCACAGTAGAGAACCGAGTTGAGGGTCTGGCCATAGTTGAGCAGCTCATAGTGGATGATTCCCTTCCAATCCCACCAAACACACAGCGAAACCTTCCTGGCCGTCAATCCGGGCTTGGCGATGGTTTGGGCTGGCTCACCGCGCTTCGACCACAACTTTTTTCGCTGTAGGTTGTCGTACGTGATCCACTTTTCATCACCAGTCACCATCTTCTTCATAAATGGGTCGAGTTCGTTCCGTTTCAGCAGTGCATCGCAGGCGTTAATTCGGTCTAAAAGATTTTTTGCGTCAACTCGTGTGGCACCCATACATCCAGTTTTTTTTGGAATCAAATCTTCTGCAAATGGTTCCAAACGGTTTTATGGTCTTTATCCAGTTCCTGGCCAATCGAGCGAGTGCTTACTTTCCGGTCTACTTGGATGATTTCAACGATTTTATCGGTTTCCACGACGATTGGCCTACCAGTACGGGCTGTATCCTCGACAGCCACTACACCAGAACGAAATTGATCAAACCAACGCTGTGCTGTGCGAATTGTTACAGTATCGGGTCCATAAACTACACGAGTTTTTTCGGCCACCTTCGTTTCAGTTTTACCTCGCAGGTAGTAAAAACGAAAAATATGGCGAATTTCTTGCTTGGTGGACTCCATCTTTGACGCGCTATAACTCGAGGCTGAAAAGGACAATAACAACACTGTCAAAACGACACTTGTAGCACAGATTGTCGTCTTTAAATAGCCATATAGTATGACCTGATGCGATAAGTACAACACAAGATATGTTTAAGTGTTGCCATATATTGACAATATACGACATTTCTTTTTCCCCAACCCAATATATACCATTAGATGGCAAATTTAACCAGCATTTCTTTGGGGTGAGACATCAACAGTGAAAATAATAAAACAAGTGAGCAATTTAACAAATTAAAAATGTATGTTTTGCGAGCAGATGCGAAGGTAAATTATGTGTTATACATTCTTTCTTTCAACTTCGTTCCTACGAATGTTGTATGCAACACAAAATTGTGTGCAATAATTCGTTATATCAAACAAATTAGCGAGACCTTTTTCGAATGTATACATATTGAAGTAATCAGATGCAAGATTTCATGCATCACTCAAATTTCATGCAAGGTTTCATCAAAGCAACGAGGAAAGTGTCACCCATAGAATTATCGTTCGTTAATTGGGTCGAAAATCAAAACAATTATTGAATTTTACTCGTTAACTGAACTGCAGTAAAGCAAAAGCTTGAAGTATTGCTTGAAGATTACATTTATTATTGATACATAACTGCTTCGCAGCCCAGTCACGTACGCCCTGTTATAGATAAGAGAGATTGAATATCCCAGATCCCAGATGAAGTCCAGTTAGCGAATGACTTCTGTATATGACAGGGTGACGAACATCTTAAGCGAGTGTCTTCCGAGTTGCGGCTACAGGGGCAAATGTACAGCGAGAAACGATATCAATACTAGGAGGATGGCAGCAATTATAATGTGAGGATTTATTGAGATCGGCATAACATCGCATCACAAAACTGAAAGGATATGAAATACTAATAATCTTCATGGCTCATATTCATAATTTTCAAATACTCAATTCCTTCTATGATAGGTTGAGCCGTAGAACCAATACGCCTTGATTGTGATAGTCTGCAAACGAACATTATTTCACCGAAATAGCTACTGCTCCCGATGCCTTAGAATCAGACTAATAAAAAGAATTAGACAATGGAAAGAAATCACAGTACCATAGCTATTCTTTAAAAATAAATCAACTTCATGATTTTACCTCAAAATATCACGAAATCGTAAGTATTTTCAACTTGTTTTTGTTTCTTCCCCATAAACTTCATATTCAATGTAATCAATGACGATATATTTTTTTTACCGATCCACATATACTTCACATTTACAGAGTGGAATGTTATGTGTCAGACTGATATTCATTAATAATTTCCAAATAGACAGTTGAACTTCCTGCCAGAAGCTTTTTTTCTGTTTTTGTTCGTTACAAATCGTTTGGCGGTTTTTAGTACATATAACACACGACCCTTTTCAGGGATACTATTTGGAGTTTCAAAAGAGTTAAACTAACAAATTTCTGAACAATGAAATAAATTACATTAAAAAAAAACTACTGTTCTGAACAATCACAGTCCTACGTCAAACTTAAATCCGTGCCCCCAGGCTCAGACCCTTCTACTTTTTTTCACGTTTAAACATCAATACTTTACAACACTTTCTAAGACACTATTTCGGTACGACTCATAGTTTATGAGATATAAATTATGAAAGATAAAAAAAATTGACTCTAATACCTTATCAATTTCAGATCCTCTCAATAACCATTGTCAAGGTGCTACTGACACTCGACCGCAACGGTTATGTTTTTAGCGCCATTCTAAAAGAGAATAATAGAAATACAAGTTTTCTCCTACAACCGGATGCAAAGCTTTTTTCAAAGCTAATTTCGGTCCTAAATAAAGCGTTTTTTACAGCAGCAGTTGTCCGGATACCAGGAAAGGAGGAAGCAGCCGAGAAGCCCCCAACGGCCATTCAGGAAGTTGGTTCGGTCGGATTGGCCACTTTGACCGGCAGTTTTCACTGCCCCTCGCGTGTCCCGCTGTTTGCGCCCGTCTCATCAGCAACGTTTTCCTGCCAGTGACGCGCGATTTTGGCGCAATTTCTGCTTCAACCACCAGCAACTCAGGAGGTGTGAAAAGAGGTCTTCTTCGCTTCGTCGCTTCGAACCGCTGCGGCGATTGCCCTGCCGTCGGCGGTATCCGGTCCCTTCCCCGCTACCCCACTACCATTAGGTGGTGATCTTCGAGGAGGTCCTTCAATACGATCGGTGAGTGACCAAACTTTTCATAATACCAGGAGTTAGTGAGAAATAGGACGCCCAAAGGGTATAGGTTAGAAAATCTTTACTACATATCCCAAATTGATTTTAATTTAACAGACATTTAAAAGTGATTTTTCCAAGTGTTTTTAAAACAGTGCTTTTCTGCCAGTGAACTTTTCCTCAAGTGTTTTTCCGCCAAGTGATTTCGGTGTTTGTTCTTGTAACTGCGTTGGCATTGTCCCCCGCCGTTACTGTCCTCCGCCGTTTTCGTCCCCCGTCGCACGTCGTATATTCTAACTTGGTTCGTGAATATTTTTCCGCGCCTGGCTGTATTTCGACATAGCCAGGCCCCGATCATGGCTTCCAGCAGCTCCGGCGCCGGAAGGCCAACCAACATTTATAACGGTGTTACCACCACTCGTTCCTTGCCCAGATGGGCTGACCCTTTTGGTGGCAACTTACAAATATTACTTTTGAGAGCCACTGAAGGTAATCTTCTCCCATCGAATCCTTTTTCCGTTTCCAAATCGATCCAAGGAGTGATCGGTAAGGAATTTAAAGATGCTAAACCTCAACGCGACGATAAAAATCGCCTTCAATATGCGCTACATCTACGAGATGAAAAACTTGTTCAACTGCTTCTGGGTACAAAGTCGCTGATCGACGAAACACCCATTGAAATTTTATACCATTCCACCTTGAACCAACGCAAATGCGTTGTGTCCTGTCGTGACGTAATGTTTTTAAACGAAGATGTCCTCCTATCTGAACTAGCCGACCAAAATGTGATCGGTGTTAAAAAAATTCTAAGATTTGACCCAGTCTTGAAGGAAAGAGTTCCTACTTCAACCATGATCCTCACCATTAACGGAACAGTTATCCCTGAAGCAATTAACTTCGGATTCCTCCGTGCTTCAACCAGAAACTTCTACCCAAACCCGATGCAATGCTTCGGATGCTTCGCTTTCGGCCACACTTCCAAAAAGTGCGCCAAAAAAATTCAACTTTGTCGCAACTGCGGTGTAGCCCACCCTGAACTTAACACAAATACTAATGATAAAGACAAAATCAAAAATTTTATTTGCAATGCACCTGCCTCTTGTGTGAACTGCAAGGGAAATCACGCCTTAACCAGTAGGAAGCGCCCAGCGTGGATCGCAGAGGATAACATCACCAGAGTCCGAATTGACCAAGGTGTGTCTTATAAGGAAGCTAAATCCATTTTTGAGAACAAAAATGGTCCTTCCTTTGCAAGTAAGCTGCAAGAAAGACTAGAGAAAATCCAAAATACTGGTTGTTCTCAATGCAAGTGCAACTGCACTCAGGCTAAGCCAAGTTCTTCCGTAAAAGCAGTTCCAATCCCGTCCAGTAATCCACAGGAATCGGAACTCAGCACCTCCTCGTCAGATTCAGAATCCGACCCAGACATTTCAATGGAAATTGAAACAACCCCCTCCAACAAGAGGAAAAATACCAACAAAAGGTCAACCTCAGATGAATTCAAATCATCAGAAGAGGAAATTTTTAGAGGAAAAGAATCCAATAGGAAGAAATCCAAAAACCAAAAACACAACTCAACCCAACCAGCCAACGAATCCAAACCATCCACTTCCCTCCAACCATCCACTTCCCCCCAACCGTCCACTTCATTCCAACCAACCACCGCACCCAAAACTAAAACCTCCAACCAATCCAACCATTCAAACAAACCCACCCCACTTGGCAACAAACCAATTGCCAACGTTTCCAAAAATGATCCTAGACTGAAGAACAAATCCGGCAAATCTACCCATTCCTAATCTCATACCCTTCTCCCATCTTCGAACCCCTATTTACTTACCTCAGCCCACTTACCTTTTTCTCTTTTTTAAAATTCACTCCTATAGCTATTAACAGCAACCCTTCGTCCTGTAACCAAACACCCAACCGAAAACTTGCTATTCAATGGAACTTGCGTGGGCTATCCACTTCCATGAATGAAATTAAGCTAATGTTAGCTGAGGAACAACATCTCCCACTAGCACTGGCTTTTCAAGAAGCTAAAAAAATCAATGTATCGCTCTTAGAGCGGGCATTTAGCGGCAAATTTTCATGATATTTTAAGGAAGGGCCATTCTCGGGGCTTTTTGGAGCCTGCCTCGCTGTCCTGAGTGACCTTCCTCATACCGTCATCCCCATAACATCATCATTACAAATATGTGCGATACAACTGAAGGGACCTCTACAGGTAACCCTTGCTTCCATTTATATTCCCCCATTGCACAGTAATGACATTGAAACTCAACTTACGGATGCCATCAAACAGTTACCGCACCCATTCGTCCTGATGGGTGACTTTAACGCCTCCCACTCTTCATGGGGAGGAAACAAATGTGACAAAAGAGGTAAAACAATTTTGGGAATCGTCCAAAAACTAAACCTCATCATACTTAATGATCACCGTCATACCAGGATAGATATCCATCGCGGATCATCATCGGCCATTGACATTACGATTGCTTCCTGGGACCTCGCCCCCAGGTTGAGCTGGACCGTTGATAGTGACCTCAGAGGTAGTGATCATTTCCCCATCCACATCCGAACCCTGTCTAGGAACCCAAACATTCGTTTGCGCAGGAAATGGATATACCAGTCGGCCGACTGGGAAGGCTTCGAATCCACAATCAACAGCTTACTTTCTGAACACGAAAGCTGCTCTGTGGAAGAATTTACCCACTCCATTATTTTAGCGGCTGAACAAAATATCCACCGTACCAGTGGGAAACCCGGCCGAAAGGCTGTACCATGGTGGAACGATGCAGTTGCACAGGCCATCAAAAGGAGAAGAAAATCCCTCCGTATTCTACGACGCCTTCCTGATGGAAGTGCTTGCAAAATGATTGCCCTAACAAACTTCCAAACGGCTAGAGCTCTAGCCAGGAAGGTAATAACCGAAGCCAAGAAAAACAGTTGGATGGAATTTCTTGATGGCATCAACCATAATACTTCGACATCTGAACTTTGGAACAAGGTCAACTCTCTTAGTGGCAAGAAAGCTTCAAACTGCTACTCCCTCGAAATTAATGGCACCTTCTCCGAAGATCCAGGCATCATAGCCGACCACTTTGCCACTATTTCAGCCACCTCCAACTACACCAACGAATTCAAGGCTATCAAGGCGGAGGCGGAACTTAAAGTTTTTCCTCCTGCTTCGGAACAGGTCCACAAATACAACGATAAGTTCTCTTTGGACGAGTTGTTATGGGCAATAAAAATATCCAAAAGCAAATCAGCTGGCCCAGACGGAATCGAATATCCGATGATCAAGCATCTACCTCTTCATGCAAAAATTCTACTCCTTCAGATATATAACGAATGTTGGGCTAACAGCTATTTCACAGATACATGGAAAACGGGCTTGGTAATACCTATCCCAAAGGTGAAGGAGAGTAAACGGACCGCGAACAACTTCCGTCCCATAACCCTCCTCAACTGCTTAGGGAAAGTCTTCGAAAGAATGATCAATCGAAGACTTAGGACGGCCCTTGAAGAATACCAACTATTGGACCCCAGACAGCATGGCTTCCGCCGAGGTAAAGGTACGGGCACCTACTTCAGTCAACTCGATCATTTCCTTCAAGAGACTATCGAAAAGGACCACCACAGCGAAATTGCTTCACTCGATCTAGCCAAAGCCTACGATACCACATGGCGCCATAACATTATCAATCAACTCCACCGATGGGGTTTTGAAGGCTCCCTCTTCAACATTCTTCGCTGTTTCCTCACCAATCGAGGTTTTCAAGTTTACTTCGGAGGAGTACTTTCGGATCACCGTTGCCTAGAAAACGGAGTACCACAAGGTTCGGTTCTATCAGTTTCCCTCTTCCTCGTTGCTATGCAGTCGGTTCTAGGGGTTATCCCTAAAAACACCGAGGTACTGGCCTATGCAGACGATCTACTGCTGATGGCAAGAAATGCTTTCCCAGAAATGGCCCGCAGAAGACTGCAGGAAGGAATCTCGGCTGTTAGTAACTGGGCAAATTCCATTGGGTTTAAGTTTTCTGCAGAGAAGTCCAATATAATGCACTGCTGCAAATGTAAAGGTCATAGGAAAAGGTTTAGAACATGTCTAATCAATGGCAGGCCTATTAAGAGAGTCAGCTCTGTCCGAATTCTCGGAGTGCTAGTTGACAGTAAACTATCTTTCGGACAACACCTCTGAAATGCTAAAGCTAGTATGAAGTGCCGCCTGCGGCTGATGAAAGCTTTAGGTGGCAGATGCCGCTTGAGTTCTCGTAAAACCATCTGCAACATAGGCAAAAGCATTATCTTCTCTAGAATTCGTTACGGTATCGAACTTTTCAGCCGTGCCTCTTGGGCTCACTTGATTCACCTAAAGCCTATCTACCATAGTGTGATTAGACATGCATCAGGAGCCTTTCAGACCAGCCCAATAATCGCTCTGCTTGTGGAGGCCGGCGTAGTTCCTTTCGAACACTTCCTCACAAATATGCTAGCCACTAAAGCCATCCGGACGTCCGAGAAATACCCGGATCTTCTATCCATTTACTCCAGAGCCAACATTTGGCTGCAAAATATTAGCCAAGTCACCCTCCCGACTATTGCCCCATTAAGCAGAGTGGGTCAACGCCCATGGCACGCACATCCGCCAATGATAGACTGTTCAATCAAAAATGCTGTTAGGGCTGGGGAAGCCAGCAACATTGTCACGGCCTGTTTTAATAACCACCTACATAACAAGTATCACACCCACCACAAAATCTTCACAGATGGGTCTTTTGATGGAAACCTAACAGGGTTTGGAGTTTTTGCCAATAACACGGAGCTAAAATTCCAACTGCCTTCCATATGTTCGGTATACTCCGCCGAAATTGCCCCTCTCCTTGTCGCGACATCACTCTGTGATAGCGACAGTAAAGTGGTGATCTTCTCTGATTCCTATAGTGCATTACGGTCACTACAAAGTGGCAATAGTAAACACCCTTGGATTCAGAGCATTGAGGAAAAAATTACAGGGAAGGACATCACTTTCTGCTGGGTCCCAGGGCACTGCGGTATCCAGGGTAACGAACAGGCTGATCGTCTCGCCAAGGAAGGTAGGCTCTCCGAACTATGGACCACCTCCTCCCCAGCAACAGACACCATCAGATGGGTCAGTCAATCCCTCAGATTGAGCTGGGAGAACAGTTGGTATTTTTCCCGTGACCTCTTCTTAAGAAGGATCAAGAATACTACCCTTCCCTGGAAGGATAGTATTCTCCGATCTAATCAAGTATGTCTGACTCGTTTACGTATCGGGCATACATATTTAACACACAAATTCATCATGTGTGGATCGGAACCAACACTATGTGAGTCGTGCAATGTAAGACTCACGGTGGAACACATATTAATCACATGCTCTAGATTTAATGCTTCTAGAATAAAGTTTCAGGTTGCAGACACCATAAGGACAGCACTATCGGACGACGCCGTCGAGGAAAAAAGGACCATCGATTTCCTAAATGATACAGGTTTATTTGAACAGATCTAATGTTTAATTACTACATTTACCTATACTGATTAAACTTTGTTTGTTTTCTCTTCCAATTTCAGCAAAAGATGAGCAGGTTTTTTACGCCCTTTTTAGAAGCGAGCTCCCCAAGCACACTAAAAGGGGCTTTTTCCCTGCTCCATTTGTTTGGTTGTGTTTTTGGCCCCAGAGCCGTGTAGGGTGCGGCAACACGACATACATCCATAGCGGTTACTAGTACTGGGTCGAGCGAGAATAATGAGTTTTGCAGTAATTTTTTCTTAGTTTTCCTTTCTATTAAATTTCCCGCCCTCAAGGGCAAGAGACGAATGAACTCTCAGAGTTTAAAGTCTCTCTAATTCATTACCGATTACCGAATAACCATTGTCATCGAATATTTTGGTAGGAAGAATTGAAAGGAAGATACGAAGATATCGAACGATTGGGAATCTAATTTGTATACCAATAAATCGAGATTTCCCTCGGCGCCGAGAGCACAATTATTTTACTCATTTCCCAGACTTTCCCTGTACATTTAGTGTTCGGAAGCACGTAAAAAATAGGAACTGGTATCACCTATTATCGTTGCTCGTTCATATTGTGGGAATCGTTGAATCATAGGACTCACACTCAGCTTTAATCTCAGGATGACGGTGAATCTCTGTGGTACCACATCATCTTAAATGCGATGACATTGGAGCCTGTCGGCTTCGTTCTCTGCCCCAGTTTGCTGCTGGATATAACCTCGAGAATACAATCGAGGAATTAAAGAAGATAAATGGTCTTGCGCCTTTCGCAGCGCGCGTTCTGCGCGCTCAGAATGAAGAGTGAAAGGTTCTGATTGAAGGCTACCGAAAAACTTTAATCACAATGAAGAAAGTGTCATCCTGATGTACGAAAATTTCCAGCCAGGAATGTCTAATTATATTGAATTTAGTGCTCATCAATGCTTTCCCCCAACACAGTGCCTTTCGTCGTTTCGTTTGGCGGCGCAGGCGAACGACAAGTAATTCTTCGTCGTCGCCGTCGTTTTATGTCGGTGGTTAGTTGAGTGAAATAGGAATTAAAAGTTTTTAATTAAATTTGACAGCAGCTTCGCTTGTTATTTCTCCGTCCCAGTTCTGATTCGCTCTTGATTGCAAACACTGCCCTCCCGAAGCTTGTTATCCGGACGGTGTCGGATGAAGTCTTGCTACTTGTTGTCGGGTTGATTTCCACGAATCTGTTGGAAGTGTCTAAAGCCGGGTTCAGACGGTGCGAGTAAGCATACGAGTCGGTCTAGTCAGTTACTGCAGTGCAGCTACTCACACCGTGTGAACACATCATGCCAGTTATTGTCATGTGTGATCCGGCGTGCGAGCTACTTCAAAGTTTTTTGAATTTACTCGCACTTGCATGCTTCACAACGTCAAAAACAGAATTTAGCGTTCGAATCAGTGATGCCAAATGTAATGAAATGTCTCAATTTTTAAGATATTTGAAAATATGTGAAGATATTTATAGACTTGAAAATTATTGGAAAAACAAATAAAACCCTCATAGTTTCTAAACGAAATAATTGTTATTTCGTTTTGCACGCTGGCGGGGCACGCTTTCTTTTTGAGATAGTTTTCTTGAGAATCTCTAATATAGAATCATTATCAGATCACAACTTACAAAAAAAAGTATTGTTCTAAGAAACAGAATACATATTCGATTTAAAAAAGTACATTTTCATTCATTATTAAAATTTTTGAAGCGTATTTATTGCACCTGCAAATCGACTATCATTTTCATTTCACAAAATAAATAAAATTAAAAAAAAAATCTTTTAGACTACCATTTATAACATCACATCCTTTCGGAATTATCTGAGCTATGGATTTTTTCGAGATTCTAAAAAATATCGACAACAATCCCAACGATATTCCAAAACAAAGGCACATCAATGTCATTTCTAATTTAACTCTTGCAGGTACAGCATCCCTCATGACTGTATCTTGGCGTTGTATTCGTGGAGCAATTAAATCCAACAGTTTTTTCACTTGTTCAGGTGTTATTATCAACACTGCTCTGTAATCTCGGGGATCCTCATCGTAGAGTTCCTTCAATATTGTATTTGTTGCTCCTTTTCTTTGCATCTAATTCCTGGCCCGAATCCTTTTCTCTTTCTGCTTTTTCGGATAGTACCTTCAGTTCAAAGAAATTCAGCACAAAGTATGTATTTTTAAACACGATCAGCGTTTGTTTTGCTATAAAATTGTGTGATGATACATTCAACTGAAAACCTAAGATGAAAACTGCCAATAAAGAAGTCGATTTTGGACCAATCATTTGACAAATTCGGACCTGATTGCTGTTTCTGACTATTTGATGGACATTTGAAAAGTCGCCTGGCATCCCTGGTAAACCCGTGCCGTAGTATCTAGTTTCTCGCCAGCAGCTCACACTGTGTGAACGGACAAGGCGAGTCAACCAATTGTCAAGCGAGTCCACCGGGTCAGTAGCTGCTCATTGTCAAGTCAGCTACTAGCAACGTATAAATGGGCCTTAACTTCCGTCCTTTGATTCCGTTGGGACTTGTTTACTGTTGGGATAAATTATTATGATGCACCAGAAGAATTGCAATTATGTAGTAGAAGACTTAGTTCATTATAGACGATATTTCCATCGAATCTTTCAGGGCTCGAAACTTTCTACCAAAGTTAGTGACTCTGCAGTCGCCATGGGCATGGGCGCACCAACTCGTTCGCCAGGCGCGGAGAAAGACTTGCGATGACACAATCACTCGCCATCTTCGCCCGGGGGCATAAATCACTCGAGGGCAACGCGTGCCGAGAGCCGGTTTGTTCAGCAAAAACCTCGCGCGCGTACATTTCTCGCTTTAGTAAATATTTCCTTCTCTGGCGCGGGTATGACTCACATCAGCCGTCATCGTGTTCCGCTTTGAAGAGCCACACCGATAGGGAACGACTAATGATAAATTGTAGAATAAAGCAAACAACACATACCAGGGAAGACTCAGCCAAATAAACGACTCAATGATCAACTAAGTCTCACGCCATATTTTCAACTGATGACCGAAGGCGTGGGCAATGTTCAACACTTACCTGCATCTGGGAGAGCCTTGATTTCATTGCGGCGGGGGTGGCGCTGGCCGTCGATCCTTGTGTGGCCATATCTGGAAACGCAACTGCAGTCACAGTCACCGGCAGTGGATGACGACGATCTGGCGGATTATTTCGCCACACTCTCTTCTCAATACACGGTTTTTTTTCTTCTCCTCGAGGAATAGATCACTTATCACTTCTTTTTGGAAACGTTCATTTAACCGAAGGCACTCTGTGGAAGATATTTCATGCTTTCAAATTTCCTCGTTGACACTGAATCCGGAAGTTTTCCAACAGTGACGACTGACAGTTGGAGATTTCTCAAGGCGAACAGTACCGAAGCCGCTCCGATGGTCAATGCCTACTTTTGCGAAAAAGTAACAAAATCGTACTGATCGTTGAATTATTCGTGGTTAACTTTTGTCTCTGGTTCCACTTTTTGCGAGAGGTGGGAATAACTGTCATATAAAAAAAAGTAGTTTTGTGGGGGTGCAACGGTTCTCGGGCATTGGAATACGGTGTGTGACATTAGAGGTGATGTTATTAACCGTGCGTGGCTGGAACTAGTTCCCCTAAAAGGCGGGCTTTTTTATTGATCGAACATCGGACGTTGGAAGGTGGAAGAGCGAGGAAGCTGGCTTGGAGAAATACAAAACGAGAGCAGTTGTTTGAATGATTTTGGGCGGTATGGTCCAAAATTGGGGAGATCCGTTCGAATCGTTCGATTCGCTCGAATGGTAAATTATACTTTGTGCGCAGTGACCTTTTCTGACGGAAACAGAGTCAATTTAGGAAAATGGTCTGTGGAGATCTTGAAGTCTATTTTTGAGCTGATGGATTTGTAAATTTCGAAATAGTTTGTTGTTTATTTGCTGGGAAATACTCGTTTTGAAGGTTGCGATAAAAGTTAGTCAAACAATTCAACAAACTGCTAAAGCCACAAATCTATCTATTAGGTGTACCGGTAAGTTTCTTCGGTTTTACAACAGATCGCGTAACTTGGTTATTATTTCAGTGAATCAAATTTCCAGACATTCGTTGGAAAGCTACTGTCATTGCGCGTCTTTTTCAGTATATGTCAAAAAGTTGAAGCGCAAACTACATAGTTTTTTGCCACATTGAATTTGTAGAATTTCTTACTAACGAGAATGTTTTTGGATACATCGGCCATGCATCAACATCGGCGGCCGCGTGGAAAATTCACGGCCAGAAAGTTATGCTGTCTATTTGGTGGGATCAGCAGGGTGTGGTGTACTAGGAGCAGCTTAAACCGAATGAAACCATTACGGGGGACCGACAATTGTTGCGTTTAAGTCGTGCACTGAAGGAAAAACGGTTACAATACGAACATACACACGATAAAGTTATTTTGCAGCACGACAATGCTCAGCCGAAACCGGTAAAACATAGTTGGAAACGCTGAAATGGGAGGTCCTATCCCACTCGCCGTATTCTCCAGACATCCTCCAGACAAACGAATCTTTACTATGTTTCGCAGTTAAAGAAGTGGTACGATAATAATATAAGGCGACTTCTAGTGGTCCTTTTCCTATCGGAAGAAGAAAAACAGTGAGAGATGTGAAAAAATGGCCTTTGTTTTGTTTAGTACGCGTATAAAATTTACGTACTATATGCTCATGTTGTTGTGTATCTAAAATCACTGTAGAATGGAATGAGTAAACGGTTCATTTTTTGTACTGGCATGATGCCAGTGTATTGACAAAAGTGTTATATCTGGGAGTTACAAGATATTGTTTATGAAGAATTTCATGCCAACTCGATTGGCCGTTTCTTCAAGGATTTTTTTTTCCAAAAAATTGTTTGATAATTTTTAATGAAAACCTAAACATTTTTTTTGAACTTTTTTTTTCGAAAAATCTTAATACAAAAACTAGAAGATATACAAAAAGTTTGTCTGAGAATGAAATGTGGGAAATTATTTAAGTTTCCATTAAAAAATATCAGACAAATTTTTGGAAAAAAAATCATTGAAAAAAAATATTTTGAAGATAAAAATTCATTTTTCTCGAAAACATGTGTTTTTAAAATTTTGAAAAATTGATATAAATAGCCTTTAGAATTTCCAACAAGTCATCCATACTTCGGAAGATGGGCACATTTACATGGACGAAGTTTTTCGAACAATAACTTTTTCATGTTTTTCTTTGAAAAAATGCTATTAATGTTCAATTCGTAACATTTTTATGTATAAATTATCGCAATTTACATGCTCTGCTTCCATTTTTCTACTTAGAAATATGAAATTCTTCATTTCATCTTTTAACGAGAATTTTGTAGGTATCATAGTTTTCAAGTTATAATTTTTCGTAGAAAAATAAGAAACAATTTTTGTCTGTTTTCAAAAAGTAGTCTATTTCTTTTTCGAATATTTCATGTATACTCTTGAATGGCGTTAACGTTCCCCGTGGAACTTTTGCCGTCTCAACGTATGTATTAACTGGCGTCATTTGTTAATACATAGTTGAGATTTCTTAAGCCAAATAACACACCTTGAATGTATTCTGAGGGGCAAGCTCTAGAATACGCGTGACCACAGTGCAAGTCGAAGGAAATTTTTTTGACGAAAAATCCCCCGACCAGAACGGGAATCGAACCCGAACACCCGGCATGATAATGTGAGGCGCTAACCACTCGGCCACGGGTGCACTAACAATTCATGTATACAAAGTTGCTTAAATGACCCATTACTTTACATCCACAACGTTTCGCTACTATCTGAGATGGTGCTGCCAACTCCTAGGACGAGTTTTCTCGGAATTTAATTTAAGTCCATTCCTGTTACTCCAGATTATAATTTTCTCTATATCATTGTTAATTTTTTCAACAATATAGATAAGGTTTTCGGCCATACCAGAACAATAGAGCTGAAAATCGTCGGCATATAAATGATACCTACAGTAGTTCAACTCATTCGGAATGTCATTAATGAACATTGAAAATAGAAGTGGTCCACGAATAGGACCCGGAGGAACTCTACAACTTACAGAATCACATGGAGATCTCTTGTTTTCAAATTTAACAAACTGTGAACGTTCCGTTAGATATGAGATAAGATAGATTAGATATGAGAGTAATAATTTATTGTCCTCCACGACCACAAAAAATCCGAAACGACTGGACGCCCAAGAAAAACAAACGCGAAGGATTACTCAGCCATAGTTCGAGCCTCCAAGAAAGATCCCCTCAAGGCCTCGAAAAAGATCCGGGACGAACTGAACTTATCCGTGAGTTCCCGGACAGTTCAACGGCGGCTGGTGGAGCAGGGGCTAGGCAGTAAAAGCCCCCGGAATGTCCGATGCTGACGCCGAAGCATCTGAAAGCACGGATGAGGTTCGCGGTTCTGCCATACAAATGAAACACACATTTCTGCATTACTCGAGAATTAATCAAGCAAATAAAACCAAAATTGGCATGTAACGTAATGGAGAAAAATATTATTTGCAAATGGTTGAAAAGTCTTGATCGAGAATTGTGTCTGAAAATAATCTGATATAACAATGTCGAGTTTTGGTTGAAGTGCTAGGAATTTTATAGTAAAAGGTAATTTTAAAGGGTAGATTAGAAGATTAATCAATGAATATTTCTGCGATTGGACCCATGAACAGCGCTCAGTAAGAAAACGCGTAAATTCCCAAATCCGCGTAAAAATCGACTTCCGTGTATTGTGGTCGGATGAGACGAAGGTAAGCCTCATCGGCTCGAGGTCAAGAAGTGTTTTCAGGATGACAGTCGGCGTCATGGTCCGGATCTGAACCCTATAGAGAACCTATGGGAGATCGTGAAATGATCGGTGTACATAGAGAAGTCGATGAAGCAGCAACTGTGGGAAAGGATCCAAGATTGTTGGTAGGCCATCCCGGTCACCACGTGCCAGAAGCTGAAGGATTCCATGCCGAACCGAGTGCGTGAAGTGATGCGTAACAAAAGTTACACAACCAAGAACTAACTCTAGAAGTTTTACACGGTATCAATTTTCTGGTTTTAGTTTTTTTACCATGAATTTTAAAACCGGTCTTAATTTTAGTTGTCATGAGTTTTATGTATGGAGAGAATTTAATCCGAATTATAGAAAAAATCAACTGTAACTCCGATAAAAAGCTGCACGAAATCAATAAACCAAATAATCCGTCCTTCCACCTAGACTCGCTCTTCCCCAACGTGATACCGTCTCCGCCTTTATGCGGGTAGTTAACATTTTTGTTCAACACCGACATCAATTCGAAAGCTGTGCACATTTTTTTTGCGGGATAAAGTTTTTCAATGCGCGTTCGACGCATCCAACTGATAGCGGGCAGATAGTGATAAATCGACACACCCCACAACGAAAGCACACCCCAATTGTCCCCGCTGGGCATCCTCCTCTTAGTCAGTGAGCGAGGGATAAATTATTTCATTTTCGTTACTCCCGCATCGACGCTGGCTGTTCAAATTTTAACGTCACTTTCACACGATGGTTTTAAATGATTGTTATTCTGCCGAAAATTGATTTCGATTTTATTCACTATTCATTTCTACCGGTTGTCTGCCGATGCCGTGGAGCCAGCCAATGGAGCACACAAATAACGTTTCATTTGCAATTCATACACGTTATGCGTGCTGCTTACTAATTAATTAAGCGTGTGGAATCACGCAGAGCAGTTGAGTCCTTTCCGCGAATATTGCACTTCGATAGAGCGAGAGAGAGAGCGAAATGAATAAAAAATTTAAAAGCGAGATGGAGCACAGCATGGCGCTGCCGTAACGGAATGTCACACCCTGGCGTTATTGTCACTGCCTGATTTGGCAATCGATTGCGTTCAGAAAAGACGGCACTAAACGTCGAGTTCGCGTTTCGTAATTTAATTAAAATTCACGGTTCGCTGGTCGCGCGCCTATGAGTCACGGTTGATCGGATCGGAAGATGCCGGAAGAAGCGCTTCCATTCCAATGATGATGGGATTGGTTGAGAGAGTGAAATACCTCTTCAGCTTTGGAAGTATGGTTTAAAAATAACTTTGCACTGATTTTTTTTCGCCGCCCAACGGAACACTTATTATGCACACAAAATCACAAATTAGTTTGGCGATGCACCCGGATAAAACGAACAGGAAGCAAAGAAAATCAAATGCCGCACAGAAACGTAACAATATAAAAAAAAAAGAATATGCGAATGTCTTGTCGCGACCGCTGTTTGCAAGTGACTGAGCGGCTGAAAGCACGCAAAAGTTTAAAATCGAACCAGCTGAGCTGTGAACCCGGGTATCTTCGCGAGGCAGTTTTATATTTCTTAGTACACATCACACATCGACACAGCCTTGTTTTTGTTAACTATTTATCCTCCTCGTTGCCGTTGCTGGAACTGATCGTGACAGTGTTGATGTTGCACCCCGCCGATGATGATCATCAGTAGCAGTCATCTGATCGATGACGGTGATTATCATTCGTCGCAACACGCGTTCCGTTATGGTAATTGGCATATTGCTGTTTTGTAGGTGTGGCTTCGTTGAGGTGACATATTTAAGGGTTGCTATGATGGATAACTGACAGTATTGCTGACGCGATGGATGTGAAACAAAATGTATCGCTGTTTTTTTATTGTTTTGTACAGGTGTCACATTGAACATTGAATTCCCCACGCAAGCAACAAGTTTCAGCTCGAGACGTGTGGGGGTTCACGGTACACAGGTACACAGCGTCAACAATCTCGGAAATGAGATCATCTAGCAACGCCTGCAATGGCTTGAACCAATTCACTCTAATTATTACCTCGAAGTACCGACAGGCAAACCTTGGTCCGCGTTGTACCATGCGAAACTTCGCCGCCAAACAACCTCGAAGTGTACGAAAGCCATCAACACGTGCACATAGTGATGGACGTGCACATAGCAACTACCGAAAAATGAATGTCGAATAGTGAAGCCGTGAACACAACAAGCAAGCAGGCAAGGGTACAAAGGTCATGATAGTCGCATTTCCCATGCAGCCCGGAAAGTACTGAGACTGACACCGGCACTGGCGAAGAGTGCATTCAACTATGTGCATATTTATGTATTGCACATGACAGAGCCGGTCGTCGCTGGGTGACCCCGTTTCGGAGATAGTTTGTCATGATAGGGCGCCACTATCGGTGGGGAAGGTTCAGGCAGCTCGTTGGGGTGAAGAGGGGACACATTGCGAGGCGCTGATAAATTAACGTTTATTCTGCTCTAGTTTGTCCGAAAAAGCACGGGGGTGGTACCGTTTTGACTCATATTCCGAACACTTCATTTAAAAAACCAAATTTACTGAACATCAATGTTATAAATAATTGAATAATGAAAGCCCCAATATTCTTTAGCGTATACTCTTCCGTTATACAACATTGAAGTGTTCGAAATTTGAGTCAGAACGGTATTATATATGCAGTGTTTCGGATTTGATTGAAACCGTATGAGCTTTGGCGAAGGGTGGAAGGGAGTAAGAAAATGTCCACGCTTGTCCACGATGTAGGGTTCATAAACAAATATGTTCAATTTATATCTACACATTATTCATAAATCTTGATAGACGAGTAAATTCATACCTGAGAGTGTCTATAGCCGGGTTCAGACGGTGCGAGTAAGCATACGAGTCGGTCTAGTCAGTTACTGCAGTGCAGCTACTCACACCGTCTGAACACATCATGCCAGTTAGTGTCATGTGTGATCCGGCCTGCAAGCTACTTTGAAGTTTTTTGAATTTACTTGCACTCGCATCCCTCAAAACGTCAAAAACAGAATTCAGCGCTCGAATGAGGGATGCCAAATGTAAAGAAGTGTCTCTATTTTCAAAATATTTGAAAACATGCGAAGATATTTATAGACTTGAAAATTATTGGAAAAACAAATAAAACCCTCATAGCCTCATAGTTTCTAAACGAAATCGTTGTTATTTTGTTTTGCACGCTGGCGGAGCGCGTTTTCTTTTTGAGATAACTTTTATTCAAAATTCACTCACAACTTGCAAAAAAAAGTATTGTTCTAAGAAACAGTATACATATTCGATTTAAAAAAGTATATTTTCATTCATTATTTTAGTTTTTGACGCGTATTTATATTTATATATTATGTCCACTATCATTTTCATTTCAAAAATTGGTATGCGGAGGTGAGGTGAAATAAATAAAATTGAAAAAATCTTTTAGACTGCCCTTTATAGCATCACATACTTCCGGAATTATCTTATCTATGGATGCTTACGAGATTCTAAAAAATATCGACAACAATTTGAACGATATTCCAGAAGAAAGGCACATCAATGTGGTTTTTTAATTTCACTCTTGCAGGTATAGCATCCTTCATGAGTGTATATTGGCGTTGTATTTTTGGACCAATGAAATCCAACAGTGTTTCCACGTATTCAGGTGTTTTTCTCAACACTACTCTGTACTCTAGAGGATCATCATCGTTGAGCTCCTTCAATATTGTATTTGTTGGTCCTTTTCCTTGCATCCAATTCCTGGCCCAAATCTTTTTGCCTTTCCGCTTTTTCGGATAGTACCTTCAGTTCGAAGAAATTCAACACAAAGCATTTTTATACACGGTCAGCGTGTACTTCGTGATTAAATTGTGTAATGATAAATGCAACTGAAAACCTTAGACGAAAACTGCCAATAGATAAGTCGATTTCGGATCAATCATCTGTCGAATTCGAACCTGATTGCTGTTTCTGACTATTTGATGGACATTTGAAAAATCATCTGGCATCTCTGGTAAGCCAATGCTGTAGTATCTAGTTTATCCCCAGCAGCTCACACTGTGTGAACGGACAAGGCGAGTCAACAAATTGTCAAGCGAGTTCACCGGCCCAGTAGCTGCTCACTGTCAAGTCAGCTACTAGCAATGTATAAATGGGCCTTATGATTGGATGAACGGACTTGTGAATTCGACAGGAAAACAAATAAGGGGGAGTTTCTGAGAAGTCGGAAACGGAACGTCGTGAGCTATGGTTAACGAGTTGGAAAGAATTGAAAATCGCGAGAAACTCTACACACGAAGAAAGAGGAACAGGGTTGCATTTTGATCTTGGGGTGTCCGGGCAGATATTTTTGGGGGCCCATTTAGGAAAGGTTTCAAAATTGCAAGTAATTGTCTTTAATAGTGTTAATACACTAAAGTAGTACAACTTCTAAAAATTTGAAACTACGTAAAGCACTGTCACCTGCATTTTGCTTCGGAAAAGTCCTTAATCAAAACTTCAAAATCGATCGTCTTAAGAATATCTCTCTCAATGTTCATCAGACTTAGGGAGATTAATCTTTCATCATTCGATGCATTTCTCGATTTGCTTTTAATTAAGGGGGGGGGGGGACCTCGAATTTTTGTTTTTTTTTTCTTTTTTGGAAAGCTTATGCCCTAAGGAATGTTGTCTCAAAAGGATTTGTATCAATATCTCAAGATCTACTACCCGATTTGATTGAAATGTTTTATCGATATGTAAAGATAAATTATTTAAGCCTCTACATAGCCGTTTTTTGATATCTAATATTTTTTTTGAGCTTCTAAACAGCGATTTTTCATGAAAAATATCCAATTTTTAACAAAAATGGCCGCCACTTTGGTATTTTTCCAAATTTTCAAAACTTCCTATGTAATGCTTTAGGTAGTGTCTTAAAGTTTCAAAATATACATTTGAATTCGTTTTGCGAGTCTCCGTTGCTTCAGGACAGATACGATTCCTTACCATCACCAGTGTTCCCATAGTTGTCAAGATGGATCATCAAAAGCGGATCAAATTGAGCATTCAGTTCAATTATGCCCAGAAAGTTACCGTTGTGTTTAGAGCCAATGATCTCATCTGTTTCTCTGAATGCCAAACCCCTTTCCGCCTAAAAGATAATCATAGCAACAACACGACGCAGGATTTCTTGCCAGTACTGTCGCCTTTCGTTTACTTGCACTTCCAGTTCCCTATCGACGTGGCTGGACTCTGAACCTTACAAGTTGTACTTCAGAACTTCTTCTCGGTGTTGTTGACCTTGTTCATGTAATTTTATCTTTTCATCCGACTTCTTCCAATGGTTGAAGCCATCTTCTTTCGTAAATGCGTCCCGACCTGGTGTCATAACCGTGCAGTAAAAGCAACACACGTAACCTAATGAACCAGTTTAGATGTATAATAATTTCGAATAAATGTGGTGACAGATCATACATCTTGATTGACTGTAGATAAGCCACTTCCTCAAATGTTGCTCTCCGTTTTCGTGTCTGTTGTAGAACATGAAGTGTTTAAAAAGTCGGTTAGAACCACCAGTGACGCTATAACTCGACTGTTAAAATCTCTGTCAAGATATGAATCTGAATCCCTCTTATTTTGGTTCAGCGGAAACTTTGCCAAAAAGGAAACACGCGTCTCTGTGATTGGAAACCACGTTGAGGGACCACACGTTGTTTTTGAGAGATCTGCGTCCGTCGTTGAAGGACCTGCTTCAGAACCATCGATATTTTTAGCAATGTCGACCTAGGTAACAGGCACCTCAGGTCCTGGATCATTTATGCCAAATATGGCAGCAGATCCCTCGGGCGACGTTGGAACAACTGATTCATTTTTAGATTTTGATCCAGAACTGAATAACTCTGAGATGCGGTGTGTTTTAGTTAGCACTGCTTCATCCTTATCCAATTTTTGTATTGATGCTTTTCTTTTTTGACTACCGGAGGGTTGGATGGTACGAGCAGGTGTATGGCACGATTATCGCTATCTAACTCTACCTACCGTCACCGCATATCTCACTATCCCTCTGCTGTAAAAGTCCATCATCGACATCACGATATGTCAGATGGTGGTAAATTGGCAGAGGTTAGACATCAATTGAATATAGGCTACCCAAAATCAAAATCAATATGGCGTCATTTGTTTATCAACATATCATTAACGAGGATTGAAATCGAAAAATGCGCTGCTTTATTCTAACTGCATGAGCGATTTTCATATTTCGGTTTCACATGGAGGTGTTCACATTTAACATGGAATTTAAAGTTAGCCTCTATTCGACTATATAACCGGACCGAGTTGTAAGCAACAGTAATTGATAGAACCAAAATGTCAGTGAACCGCAGCAATATTGGGTACACTGGCAATACAAGAGATTTGACGTTTTATTCGTACCCCTGTAAATTGGTAATTCGCGATGGTGTCGACTTCAAATTAGAGCCATTATTTGGGTCCCAAACTCGATAGTGTAATCTCTATCAGATAGAAAACACGAAACCGGTTTTAGAATTTTAAAATTTGAATGAAAATTTTCACATCATGTTATTTAATTACTTGAAACACGTATTTCTGACTTTCATTCAACCATATGGCTATAAAATTCCAACATTGTTGTTGAATTTTTTCATTATAATATAAAATTGTCTTCATAAACAATTTTCGTATGAGACTTTTTCATCACCTGCAAACAAAAATGTTTTTAATTTAAATAGAATACTAATTTGATATGAAAAAGCTAATTTTCATTCATAATTTTAATTTTGAAAACGTTCATTCTTACTGAAAATCAGCTATTCTTTGACGCTCCCCTAAACTAGTAAACGAAGCTCAATGTCGTCAATGCGGATCGCTCCTTTGGAGAAAACAAATACTTTTGACGTTTGAGATGTTGGCATCAAAAACATGGCGGGTGCCGTACGGCTGGGTACGAGGCATTATCAGAACAGAGTCTAAAGGTCCTTTTTTCACTGAAGGATTTAGTGATTGAAACAATGGTAGTAAGTTTGCCCGTGTAAATCACATTAAACTTACATTTCCACATTTCCTCCGAAAGAAAAATTAATAAATTCTTTTTAAAAAATATTTCTTATTGACAAGCTGGAAGCACACTAATCAGATCCACGTAACTAATATTTCGTTCTGTTTTTAATTAAAATTTTGACGGCTGATTCTGAAGCCTTTCATACGAGGTATGCTCAAACAGACAGCTTACTTGTGTGTGTAAAATAATAAACAAGCAATGACGTCACGTCTTTTATTATTATTGGCATAATATTAATATGTATATATAAATTGTTTTTTCATCAAATATAATTTTCTAATGGGTTTTTTATATCCCAAGAGCAGTGAGTCTTAGGATAATAATGTCTGTATAGTTTTGTCGTACAGAATTACGTGTAAATTCTATTTGCTTAGCTTTTCTCGAAAAACTACACGTTTTCAAAGCATTTTAATTTCGTCAATTTCTAGGAATCAATATTTACATTTTCGTGACATTGTCCGTGCACCGTTTGTCGTCAAACTCAAAACAATTCAACCAGTATTTAAAAAAAATATATACAAGTAATTAGGGAATATTTTAGCAGGTGACAGTTCAATTTTATGGCTCGAACTGACGAACTGAAGTACACTATTTAGAATGATTATGTTGCTTTTATTTGAAAGATAAGAGATTTCGCATAGAATCCAGTTGTAAAACCATAAAATTAATGGAACAAAAAAAAATTTTTTTTTGGGTTGAATTTTGGGATTTTCCTCCAAAAATGCATGATAAAAATCAGTCGTAATTTAAATTGGCCATTTAATAACGAAAATTGTAATTTTAATTAGTTTCCATCACTTGTACCAAGTTGAAAAAACCGTAGAAGGCCGTGTCAGCAGTCGACTGATTTGGAGTGGAATTGTTCTATACAGGAGTTGTATGAATAAAAGTAATTGGCCATTTTGAATTTGGATTTTTCATAATCTAATGTGTTCTACTAGTCAAACCTTTTCATTTGATATTTGATATGACGGGGTTTCGAAAAATACATATATCGCCATTTTGGATTTGCATTTTCATAAATAAGTATGTTCTACTAGTTAAGTCTTATCGTATGATAGACATATTGATGAATTGAAAAAATGTCACCATTTTGTTACGGCGACAATTTTGGGTTTGCATTTTTTATAAAAAACTGTGTTCTACTAGTCAAGCCCTTTCATTTAATACCTATGTTGATGAGGTTTCGATAAAATATGTAGTTCGCCATCTTGTAGCGGCCGCCAACTTGGATTTTCAAGATAATGGATAAAGTTTTATAACGACAGCAGAGATGGAGGTGGGTTCCAAAGATCAGATCAATCGGTCAACAGAAAAGAGGTTAAATTTGTATTTATATGGCACAACCCTACAGATAAACATACAAACATAATTATAGGTCATGCTAAATAAAACCGTTTGAAAGTATAGTATAAAAACTTTGTTTTAATGTTTTTGTTTTTTTGGATTATTTATTCTACATATCCCATATTTACATTTAAGAGCCAATTTCTATCAAATTCCGTTTAAAAATCTTATTCAAATTGAACGAGAAAAGTGTCACTCACATCTGGTGTTAAAAAGTGTTAAGCAGAGAATTGCACCGGGTGTAGCTAACAAGTACAGTATCAGCAATGTAAAACTCTTCTGAAACCAAAATCATTCGGATCTGTTATAGATCGCACTGGTAGAGACAGGAAGCGTAAAACAAATGCGGAAACGGACACCAAGATCATGCGCGAAGTCAAGAAAAACTTGTGGGTGACTGTCCGCGAGACCCAGACCCTTCAGGCATCAGTTTCCTGTCGAACTATTCGTCGTCGTCTCGTAGCACAGGGGTTGAATAACAAAGATCCCTGGAAGCGCCCGTTTGTCAGCAAAGTAAACAAAGCCGAACGGCATAAGTTTGCTGAGTAACATGTTGATAAGCCCCTAGAGTTCTAAAAAAACCATCCCTGGACGAATGAATCAAGAATCAAGCTGTTTTACCGAAAACGGCGGGTGTAGCGCAGATCAGGTGAGTACCTTCAGGAGCTTTTGACGTAGGATTACGTCTTTCGGGAACATATTGGGGTACAAATCGAAAATCGAAAATCGAGTACATCGTGAAAATTGTCCAATTACAAACGCTGATTGCTCAATCATTTCATGATGGATTGATGAAATTTTTGTGTCAATCGATTACGACACTCCATAACAATTTTTTATATTGAAGAAAATCATATATGTCATGAAACTAACTATCGAACAATTGAAAAATCACAACTCCTATCCTAACGGAAATATCCACTTCTGATTGCTCGAAATTGACGACACAAGAGGCGGGTCCCTAACAGAGACATCAAAGCTATCGGCATTGCAAATACATGAAAGTAGGGGGAACTTTTGTTCCTACCGAAATGTATTCCCTAACAGAGACATCAAAACCAAGCTGCCTGGGGGAAATCGACATGGCAAATACATGAAAGTAGGGGGAACTTTCGTGTGTATCTTTTATCTGATACGCACCATCTAACGGCTGTTTACCATCTTTCTGTCATCATCACTCGGTAAACAACCAAACAAAATGGCATTTCGATCTTAGACATATTTGACGTAGGACTATGTCTTTCATTTCTGTACCGGGGTGTAAAGTCAAAGTTTCGAAAGCGAGGTCGTTAAATTGGAAGTGCATGGCTTTGAGCGTTAATATCTCTTTTTCGGCTCAACAAAGTTGTTTGATAATCACCTCTTTCCGAAGATAAAATGTCTAAGAGTTATATGCTTGTTGTTTCTTGGCCTGAAAACTAAGTTAGCTTAAAAATTACACAAATCTGTATATTAGCAGATGACGCCTCGGAAATCCACTTAGTTGTGATTGTGATGTTGTTAGAGAATGTTCTCGCTCATTCGCTCATTCAAAACGGGATTGGAAGAGGATGCATAGTGCATTATGCATCCTCTTCCAATCCTGTTTTTATTATGCTACCGGTCTGATCGGAGCCTGTAGCGAAAATCGATGATATTTCGATACGTATTGCGTACAAATGATGCTATTGGCTATGGATAGCGGAGAATACGAACTTTTGATATGTGGTAAAACGTTGAACAACTTCTTTGATGTTAACGCTAAAGCAAGACAGATTGTGATGGATCAAAATGCAAAACTTCGTAAGAGCTGTTAATCATGCAAATTATATGTGTATCTCGGAAATCATACCGCACATCCTTTGATCACATCAGTGCGATCCTTGAAGGAGAATTCTCTAATGACGAAATTATCATAATGCTATTACCAGAGCTGTGTCATGTCGCGTGTGTGCATGTGTGCTGTATTAACTGTCACTCTCAAGAATGACACACGTCGCGTTCAGTACGTGAGTGACGCCATAAACGCGTGCTTGCGTTCGTGCTCGAGTGAGTGTCAAGTGAGACCGAAATGTACGTTATTAATATGCTTCTTCTCGAGGATTGAAGTTGAGATGCGAATGGTGCTGTGCTATAATTAAGGCAAATGTGATGATTAATTCGTTTTTATTGTGTAGTGCGAGACGGATTCCTTGACAGAGAAAGAACGAAGTATAATTTCATAATTATTGCCTGGGAAGATTTATGTTACTGCGCACAGAATCCGCACTTCAATCGCAGTAAACTACCCCGCAGCCATGTTGGCGTCTTGCCAGCAACAGTTGGTCGATTTTGTTTCGGTCGATTAGCTCGCAGCGAGGGGTGGTAGAAAGCCGAGAAGGGACAATGTTCTTTCGTTTCGAAAAAATAAAAAAATAAAAAACAGGACAATAGAGACCTGTTTTTTTGTTGTTGTTTTGCTTTACGATCTTTCAAACGTAATCATTTTCGACACTCGGTCTTGTTGTTGTTTATTGATATCGCTTCAATGCCTTACATTTCTTACCTCGCTGGAAAAACGCGTCACGACGCGTTATACATTTCCGTATTCGATACAGCATTTTTTTTTTGTTTGTTTAGATTTTAGTTGTTCTCTTGGATGGGGGGAGTGTTGCATAGTCTGCATGTTTATGTGACATATCTTTTCTTGTTGTTTGCTTTTATCTGCAGATGACTAACAATGACAGTGAAATGTGTTGGCTAATGTTATATGTTGTTGATGTTTATTTTCTGTGCTCTGTGGCCATGAACAGTAAAGGTTTCATTTTCTCTCTGATTGATTTGATTTTTGTTTCATCAATTTATTTTTTTTTCTAATCAACTGGTTGGGAGGTGCTCTTGTTTGTTTGTTAGTTGGTTTGTTTACATTTCGCATTAGCGCTGTTATCAAATGAACACATTCAGGTTTCTGTTGTTTTTCTCCTATATATGTTGGTAGCTGTTGATGTTGTTGCAGTTAAACGGGTGGGAGTGTGTTTGGCTATCATATTCTATGTAAGTGAGTGAGTCGTGGAAGATGTAGGTAAATTGGTTCAATAGAAGTGCCGTTGGAACGAGTCGGCCTGATGACATGAGAGGGTTTTGTTTGTATTTTAATTGACATTTCTTGCTGGGGGAGGTTTGAGGTCCTTGTATTGTGAAAAGCTGCTCATATATAAATCTCCGCTCAGCAGTTTGAAGCAGCGACAGAAAGTGACATGGTGGAATAAATCGTGCCAGGGGTTGGATGTGTCGTTACTCAGGAGAATTCAGTTGCTGAACAAACATCAGCACTGTTGGGGGCACAGTTAAGGAATAACTTTCACTAGCTCTGTCACAAGAGTAAGAGCGTCAACAAAATATGCTTTTCAATTGATTGGTTTCAAAATCGTCCCGCGATTTTGTTGTAATAAAGGCGCGATTCCGCTGCACGCTCTACAATCACGTTATTTCTGTCTATATAGATTTTTCCCTTTTAATTTTCTTTGTTTAAACAGCTAGTTAAATCTTCTAAAACAATTACTTCTATTGTATATTATAGCTGATTGATGGTTGGCTAACATTTGGTTATGTTGAATTTGCTTCCACCAGACAGGCTATTGTTTTTTTTCAATTATAATATTTATTATAAACATTATGGCTCCTTTTCTCTGATAAAACACCTCTGTTTACACACTATTTTGGGTTTTTTTCTACTTCCAACCTGCAGTAAACTTACACACTCGATTTAGAAAGGTTTTCGCTTCCGGTGAGAAGTTGCATTCAAATTATGGGGCCACTGAAAAAGGATGTCCAATTGCTCTACACATTAAATTCTGAGTATAGGAATAAAATCTCGTTATCGCCCCGGGAGCCGAAAAAATGCGTGGCCTTTGACAGCTGCCCTCACGGTCCTTTTTTCGGCTTCCGTCGGCGAAGTGAATTCACTTATAAATATGGTCGATTGCTAGGCCCTACCCGTAGTTTTTTTTTAAATATATTTATATATTCTTGATTACCTTATTCTAGGAATGATGACTAACGACTAAATTTGATCGCCCCCCGGCTGCCGTTGTCAAAGATTTGGCAGTTGACGGCGAGCAGCCGTGGGCTGACTGACAGCGCCCAAACAACGCGCAGTGATGGTTCAGTTTGTTGTTTTTGTTGTTGTTCATAAAACGTACATATATCTCGATATCTCGTGGTTTTGTTATCTTCTGATGTGGTCAATTGGTTGACCCGATTTCATTATTTGTTTTTCCCTTACAATAAATCGATTGTTTTTTTCTAGTTTCCTTAGCTACAAAATCGAAAATTGAAAAGTGGAAGAGTACAAATCAATCGAAGTGAGAAGTTCTTCTCGCTTAAATTATCGGGTTTCATTTTTCCTCTAATCTTTATCGTTTTTTTTTTTGTATCGGTAGGTACAGTCTATAGTTTGTTTCGTTTATTGTTTCACGCTATTCGCTAAGATTAATTTAATGTGCTTTTTTCGCCGAATCGTCCGCTCAGTGAGCGATGTTTACAGATCTTTATCCCTTTTTCATCTCTCTTCAGTGTTAATGTAGAATTAGGCTTTACCTCATTTTAATTTGTTGTTTGATTGCATAGTGGATTCTTAAATGTTCAGCTCGTCGTCGTCGTAACTGAGTTATTCACTAGATGGTTTAAACTTTTTTTTTCGAGAGGGTGCTTAACGAATGTTTAAACTCTTTGTTCGGACTATTCGCCAGACGCGAAAAAACCAATAAATATGAAAAACGTTCTAAGGTGGTAAATAAAAACACTCGCATCTAACTGTTTTTTGATTAAACTCTAATTTCGATCTCATAAAAACGTTCGAACCGTTTTCCAAATTATCTGTTTGTTCATATTCAACATGATTATTCAAATGGTAAAAACATTTTACTAACTTTCATCTTTCTCTTTCTTTTGTTTTGGGAAGGCAATATTGTTTTATCATTTCTTCGTCAGCTAAAAACTAGATGTCATGGTTGCTTCTCTTGCCCACTTGTGTTACCGACATTGTCACTGTGTTTATCAGTTGTATTAAGCCTAACAATCACCACTCAAGGCATTAATGCTACGCTACAAATGACATTTTTTCCGTGGCTGTCTCCACCCACAAAATGCACATTATAACATTTACGAGTCTATATATATATAAAAAAACATTGATCCAGCTAAGAGTATCTCTACTCACAAATGTGCGCCGTTTTTTGCATGGATTATCTCTATTTTGTTCTAAGTTTTTCGGTTTCGGTTTTTTTTTTATTGGAAGCTATTATGTTCGTTGGGGAAAAAAACTTATGTTTGCTTGTTGCAGACTTGATTCAAACACATTTGCGCGATATTTACGATTTGGTTGTTTTTTTTTCTTTTTTTACTATTAGCACTAGAAGTTTTTTCTGATTACACGTGGAGGTGAATGAGATGAAATGAGGGTTTGGTTGCACTAGATTTACTCATTTCCTTCGCGGCCCTCTCTACTTACATCGAATGTTTAGAACGGGTTTTGTTGCACGTGGGATTTTTTTTTGGTTTTATCATCAGTGTTTATACCAAGGTTTCCTAAGTTTTTCTACGTGATTATCGGTGGATATTTGTTGAGGATTTCCTGGGGGAAGAAAATATGAAAACAGGTTGTACCGTTAGTAAAAAAAAGATAACGCGCTTGACATTTTACAGTTCTTCTATTGTTCATCTCATGAAAAATAACATTTTATTAATTGTGATAGACGCGTAGAAATATTCCCTATCAATTGATGCAAACATCTTTCCGATCTGTTAGGAAATGTTCGAGTTATAAGCATTCGAAATACGGCTAGGGTTAGCACACAAATCGGTAGAACAAATGTATGGGAAAAAAGTCACAGGAGGGTTGTGTCCGTGACACGACCGTATAGTTGACGTAGGATTCCGTTAGGCTATATGTTGATTTTGGATATGTTTGAAGAATTATTGTTAACTTCTTTGATAATGATTTGGTGGCCCTGAAAAGGGCCGTTTTGTTTGGTTTTTGGATATTGTTTGTTCACTCCACCAGTGTTTACCGAGTGGTGATGACAGAAAGATGGTAAACAGTCGTTGGATGGTGCGTATCAGATAAAAGATACCGAAGTGGAACGAGATATGATGAAAACCGCCCTCTGTGATCTTAGACGGGATGCCTCCTATGTTATGTATGGATGAAATAAAGAAAAAAAACTCACTAATGGAATATAAGATAGTTACCAATACCGCACACAATTATCAATTTTTCTCATCAGTAAAAACATGTTACTTTAATATAGAGAAAACATGTTTGAAATGGAAAAGGTAATTTTGTTTTATAAATTTTAATTTCTGAGTGTTTATTCAATCCAATGCGAATTTTAATTGGACTAACAGCACCTAATTCTATATGTAGAGCATATAGGAAATCACTTTTTCTAATATTTTTTCGTTTCTCCAATTTTTCTCGCCGCATAAACTTTCCTTGGGTGAAAATAAACACAACAAAACAGACAGCTTAAACCAAACGACCCGTTCTCGAGCGGGACACACCTTGGTTTTTATTTATGAAACATGAAATAAATCGTTTCATTTATCAAGTCATTTTTAACAAAACTGCTACCAGGGTTGCCAAATTTAAATCTGTAAAATTTTCTGAAAAAACTGTACTTCTGTATTTTTAGCCAAAAAATCTGTATCGGGAAGTTAGAGGAAAAAAATGAAAATAAAAGTTTATTTTCACTTTGAACTTATTTTTCTTATTTATGGGTTGTTAAAGTCGTGTCAACACAACAAAATAAATCATAGGAAAGTTTTTCGCCTCTAAATTGTACGATGTTTTTACATGGTTTTGTTGTACTTTGCCTTCAAAGTTACCTTCAACTTCATCTTTGACGCTCCTCCTTGAGCCGATACATGGTTTCTCGCTCTCAAAATAAAATCCATAATTTGTGAACCAACCGATTCCCGGACTTTGTTTTGTTGGCACTGTAAAGCAAAAATATTCGCTCAACACTTGCTGATGAACGTCATAAAATGTCTTTTTTTTTCAGTTCATTTATTTTTAAGGCATAAGCTTTGGGGAGCCGCAAACAATGTCTTACAAACGACCTTAGCAATGGATACAAAAATTTCCCATCCCGCTTTTTGATATCCAACAGCTGGGACCAAGTTATATCGGAGTCACTCAATTCTTGCCCCATGGAATTATAATTTTTATTCGACTTGAGTAGCCTAAATTCGTAACTCAAGCCTTTTCTTTTACCTGTTTCAACGAATTGAGGAAATTGTAGCATCAAATCATTAAGGTTTGGTAGCTTGACGATATTTTGAGGGTTTATCAAGACTGCAACTGTGTTTCACCAGTTCAATATAGAAGTCACGACAAATCAATTTAAAGATCAACTTCCTAGCTGCATCCAATCCTTTTTAAGCTTCTTCTGCATCGATACCAACGCACACATCCTCAGGCTTCTTTAACATAACAGTCTTCTCTCATTATAAAGTTCGCAAAATTGAGAACTTTCTGATTGAAAGAACATATTTGATGAGCGGTAGAACAAAGTTTAGGAATAGTATAATCGGTTTATTTATAGGGTCGTTTAAATGAGTCATACATAACTTGGAACGAAAAAAAAATACTTTAAGCTCTTCAAATCGCTCAAGATTTCGCTTAATAACTGCCTCCAACGAAAGTCATCTCGTTGCGTTGCGTCCATCTTTATTATAAAGCAAGGTGCAATATAAAAATGCCCCCGACTTGCATATATTTGCAAAGTCGATTTCCCCTGGGCACCTTGGTTTTGATGTCTCTGTTAGGGAATACATTTCGGAAAAAACAAAAACTCCCCCTACATTCATGTATTTGCAATGCCGATGGTTTTGATGTCTCTGTTAGGGACCCGCCGCATGTGTCGTCAATTTCGAGCAATCAGAAGTGGATATTTCCGTTAGGATAGGGGTTGAGATTTGTCAATTGTTCGATAGTTAGTTTCATGATGATATAAAAAATTGTTATGGAGTACTGAAATCGATTGACGCAAAAATTTCATCAATCCATCGTGAAATGACTGAGCAATAAGCGTTTGAAATTGGACAATTTTCACGATGTGCTCGATTTTCGATTTTCAATTTGTACCCCAATATGTTCCCGAAAGACGTAATCCTACGTCAAAAGGAAGTTCTTCCAGTTTTCATCGATTTAAACCGTTTAGAGATTAGCGAATTGTAATGTATAGCATATCAAACAAATCTCAGAGAATTTCCGATTCGATTGCTATGCAAATCATGAGAATTCATTCACAGTGAAAATAGTTATTAACGTTGACTTTATTTCATAAAAACGTGACCTGTTTCCTGATTTGGCACCCTTCCTGAAAGACGTAGTTCTACGTCAAAAAGTTGAGAAGTCCTTAATGAAAGATCCGTTAGAAACAAACGAACTTATATTATTTCAACGATACTGAGTTGACATTTTTGAGGCTATCGGTGTTGGTTTGTGTGTTGTGGGAAAATAGCCTGCAATTGAGCAGCATTTCAGCGAAAATTCTCATTTTCGAAAATTATCCTGTCCGTCCGGAACAGCATGTTCAAATTTCAACTGTTAGGGGAAATTACATAAATCCCCACCCACACCGGGCTACTGCTATTCCTGCCAAACAAAGAAAGCCAGTGCCAGCGTTCCTTCTGTCTTAAACAGAGCTGCCCAAGTGCGCTTGAGAGCGAGCGTGAAAGGGACAAAGACTCGAAGTCCATATCCATTATTTGCCATAATTTATGGGGAAAAGAAGTCGCTCAATGTCAACTCGATCGTGGTTTGTGTCTCTCGCTCTGTCTTCATTTCGTTTACTAGGATGATTCCATCAGCCAGACTCCAGCTGAAAGCATGGAATGCCTTGTAACCGGGGTAGGAGGGGGCGGGGGTGGAGTGAGTGTTTTTTGCGTCCTTTTTTGCGTTTTTTGCGTTCTTCGCCAGCCGGAGGAAAATAAATTGAAATATTATGATGAGGCATCGTCAAAGGCAGAGCCTCAGCGGCGGCAGCATCTTAACCACCGACCCGGGTGAATCGTGAAGATAATAGTGCTAACAGTAACAATAATAATACCCTCGATTTAGGGAGGGACAGACCCACTACTGTGGAAGTAGCCCATTGTGTTTGATAACGATGGGAAGTGTTCGTGGTTCATGAAAATGATATAAAAACAGACTTTTCTGGCTTTTGAATTGAACTGTTGATTTTTTATGTATATCAGATAACTGAAATAATAGCTGTTGTTTGCTTACCTAGAATAGATTTTTTTTGGGGATTGTATACAACGGTGAACCCACCCATTGGCAGGTGTCCTTGCGTTAAATTCCAACGTGTTTTTTTCTTCTTACGATTTGAGTGAAAAATATCGGTGCCACGGTCAGTCGATTAATATCCAAAAATTATCTCGAAGTACCCGTCGTGCATATGAATGTTTTGTTTTGTGAACGTGCTGTGCGTTATGTGTCTATCGAGTAATGATCCGATTCGATTGAATTATTTATCAACTAAAAAAAAGTCGCACTTATCACGATCGAGCTCGATTCCGCCAAATGTCTATTAACTGTGTGTCATCTGTTCAGGACCTTCTGTTGCTGTATCCTATTTAGAAGATGAAATCGCCACAATCCATCGCATAGTCGAAGTCCTCCCCACCGACGTCTTCGATGCCGTGGAAATCGAACGGATTGATGTCGGTGTGGTAGATTCCGCCGGCACATGGTGTCTCGATGACGTTGGTGCAGTGCGTTGTCGGCAGGGCGTGCAACGTAATCGAGTCCTCGCACTGGGACCAGGTTAATGCTGTTTAAAGGAGAAAAGAAAACAAATAACAACTCATTAGCGTTAGCGTCACACAGTATCATTCCGGGGGCTTAGGATCGATTCGCGTTCTGGTCGCGGGGGATTTTTCATAAAAGAAATTACTTCCGAGTTGTTCATGTGGTCACCCGTATTCTAGAGTTTACCGCTCAGAATACCTTCAAGGAACATCCGGGGTGCGATTATTACTAATTAAATAAACACAAATGATTACTAAGCCAACGGCAGTCCTACGTCAACTTTGCGGTTACATCATAGGTATAACCCATCCATAGTTTTTTTCTGGGAGGCATTTATACACATGATGTTTTTTCCCGCGCCACAATATTCCTAGCCTACTTATGACATTACGCTTTTTCTGAGCGGTTGTAAGGTAAATGATAATGGTTTGAACAGTTGAAAATATGATCATGGTTTGTCCACTTTTTTAAAAGCTCTAGTTCAGCGCATCTGTGTCAAATCAGGTATTCAAATGTTTCCAAACATATAACTAAAATAGTCTTTATCATGATTTACAGTAGTTTTATAGGATATTTTTACATATTTGAAAGGTTTATAAAGTCCACCTTCTATTGGTGTCAAAGCGCCCCTCATTTGAGCTAACTTCTAATCAGCCACCAGATGATTATTTGGTACGTATTCAGACCTTTTCTCGATTATAACACTTACAAATGTTGTAAACATCAAGCTTGCACACCATTTGGATCAGATTTATACATCTTAATCATGTATTTAATGCATCTCGATGACCTTAGTTCGGATCATGGTTTGTTCAATGCGCTGATGTTGGTTTGTCCACATGGTTATTATGGCAGCCGCTTGGCGCGCTGCAGTTTGTTTATGTTGTCCTACGTGCGTAGCAGAAATAATGTTTCTCTGTGTTGAGTGGTGTTCATCTTTGAAATGCCCAAGAAAAGGCAATATTCTGAAGAAAGCCTAAAAATGAATGATGACAACTCAAGCAATGAGAAATGCAACATCTACTTGAAAATTCGAATGTCTCCGATCGAAAATAGTGAGTTTTAAAATCAGACAAACTGTGATCATTTTCGGACAAACCATGATCAGAGGTGGACAAACCATGATCATAATTTCGCTTTGGGAAAAAGCGTTAAAAACATCGTTAAAAAAAACGTTAAAAAACATAACAATTTGGATTAGAAACTAGAGACTTGGGGCTTTTCAACAAACCCTTGATTGATTATATGAGGGGCTTAGAATGAAAGGGGTGTAAGTGATTTGATCGATTTCTCTACATCGACTCTCTCTTTGGGTCATAACTTAGCTGCAAATACATTCCCAGCTGTATTTACCAACGTGGAAAATAGGTCAGAACCTCATCTATCGGATTCTATAGCAAACTTAAATTGGAAAGTTTTTGCAGTTGAGTTATTAACTAAATAAAAAGTTGATGAAGAGAAAACTATCAAGTCACTTACACCCCTTGCATTCTGAGCCCCTCATATATGATTTTCATTAAAAAAAATCAATTTGCATTTACTAGTTGCATGAAAAAACCCTAAATCGGACAAACCAAAATCATTTACCCCAATTGTTTTCTGTGGCGATTGTTTCCGGTCACGGGTTGAGAAACCTTCTCATCAAGCATCCTGTAAAGCGGACCGTACACGGTCAATAATATTGTCAATATGATTACATTTGAGAGCTCAATGACAACCGAAGCTCGATGTTGATGAAGAAATCCATATTTTTTATATTTTTGAGAATCATATCTTGACATTTAATATAAATGCATGTTGTTGACGTTTTGACTCACGCACTTCAAAGCTGAGTTACCAGATTTGCAAGCGTGTTTTGACGTAGGACTACGTCTAACCGGAAGATATAGGGGGTGAAATGGAAATCTAGGCACTGAACAAGTAGGAAAAAATGCAAGATTTGGAACGCTTATAACTCGAGCATTTCTCAATAGATCGCAAAGGTTTTTGCATCAATTGATAGGAAATATATCTACGCGTCTATCATAATGAATAACAATTCATTTTTCTTGAGATAAATAATTGAATAATTGTGAAATATCAACCATTGTCCAAATGCACTATGTGCCCATTTTTGATTGGTCCATTTTGTGCTTCTCAAATCGTACCGACCAAAACGGGCAACCAGAGCAGCAGCGAAATACAATGAAGCACGATTGGAAAGGAAAAAGAAAAAAAAAATGAACGAAACATTGGTCGCTGTCTCACTCATGCGTAATTCTCGAGCCAGCCAGTCAGCTTAAAAATCCCCGCTCCGCTGCCGTAACGATCATTCTCATTCAAACCGTACACCACATCAGTTCGCATCACAACACATCAACAAACCAATCCAAGCAGCCATGTCTGGACATGGCAAAGGAGGAAAAGTGAAGGGAAAAGCAAAATCCCGCTCGAACCGTGTTGATCTGGAGTTCCTCGCAAGGGTAGCTAGGCCGAGCGCGTTAGTACCAGTGCACCAGTCCACCTAGTCGGCGTTATATAGTTTCGGCCGCCGAAGTTATCGAGTTAGCTGGTAAAGCTGCTCGCGACGATAAGAAAACCCGCATTCGGAACAGAACACATTCGGTTCGGTGGACATCAAGACAACAGGCAGTTGCAGCGAGTGGCAAACGCAATCGCAAAACGGCATCAGGTAGCAGATGAAAAAAGTTTGTTCTTTCTACAAACTGCTTTGGTGGCAAATCCAGAACAAGGCGGCATCGAGGGCGTTCGAAATGGTTTCTTTTCAAAACCACGAGTACTAAGTTTTCTAAATTGGAACCATTTCATAAAACAAGGCGCTTTTCAGGGCCATTAAACCTTCCAAAAAAGAGTTTAGGAAATACAGTTCAATGCTTTCTAAAATAATATCCAAAATAATAATAAAACACATTGATTTTTTCATAATTTGTTTGCCAGTATCTGATGAGTATGTGAATTTGGCAGTTGTTCTGAGCTTATTGATAGTTGGGGACTTTCCTGATTATTCAATTTTCACCAATTCTTAAATTGTTTCCAGATTGAAAGTACAGTAATTTACAATTAGTTCGAAATTTAGCTAATTGGACGGACCAGTAATGCGACTTATTTAGTTGGACATTTTTGTAAACATAGACATCCAAATTATGACCCCACATTGAAAGTCGACACTGTACCACTGTCATCGCAAATGTTCAATTACAGGTTAAAATCGCCTCCAATGCAACACTGAGTGGTGCTTCGGCACGTCGCATTAAATATAATTTACTGTACAACATGTCACAAGCTGGAAGGGAAGAAATTTTCCAAATGTGAAAGCTGTGGCGAGTGGTAAACGCAATCGTTAAACAGGAAGGTTTAGTCGAACAAGATGGGGATATCGAGTGATAACAAAACAATAAACTCTTTAAATTAAAGATAATTTTGTGATCCTTAAAAGGACCCTTTTTAGCCTGCATGTGAATTTAACGAGCGAACAAATCGTAATGAATGTATTTTTCTTCTTCTTTCTTTGTTTTTAAGAGGCTTTAAACTTTGAAGTTCATTCGCCTCTATGTATTTTTCTGTCATCGCTGCCTTTTAACGCTCTTTCGTTCGTCTCGTTGGACTCGCCCCTTTGGCTGAGTCTGCCGATTTGTCTCTATTCTGTGACCGTGTACCGCTAAAGTACAAAAAAACGCGAATCCGCTGAAAAATATCTCATTCTCTTTCAAACCGTAAATCAGTGTGGTTGTATGGCATCGTTTCACATCACATCGCATCAACAGATTGGTGCCGGAGCACCAGTATACCTAATAGCGGTTATAGAATTTCGGCCGCCGGAGTGCTCGAGTTGGCTTGCAAAGCTGCTCACGACAATAAGAAAATCCGCCTACAGAACAGAGTACATTCGGTTCGATGGCAACAACTAGTTTCAGTGGAGCCGATCTGGCGTAGTGGTAACATCCATGCCTCTCACGCTAAAGGTCACGAGTTCAATTCTCACTCCCGACATTCTTCCAAAAATGGAAGTAAAAGTGACGAACCAGCCAAATGAGTTGAAAGTCAAAACAACTAGTTTCAGCGAGCGGCAAACGCAACCGCAAAACGGCAGCAAGTAGAAAAAGGAAAAAGTTTGTTTATACAGACTGTTTTGGTGGCAAAACCAGCCACCGTAAAACACGGCGCTTTTCAGGGCCATTAAACCTTTCAAAGAAGAAAAAAAAGTTTTTCACAAAACCAATGCATTCTTCTTCTTCTTCTTCAATGGCACTAACGTTCATAGAGGAACTTCGCCGTCTCAACGTAGTATTACTTGCGTCATTTTTATTAGTACTTAGTTGAGATTTCTATGCCAAATAACACGCCTTGAATGCATTTTGAGTGGCAAGCTCTAGAATACGCGTGATAACAGTGAAAGTCGGAGGAAATTTCTTTGACGAAAAATTCCCCCGGCCAGAACGGGAATCGAACCCGAACACCCGGCATGTTATAGCGAATTCGTTTTTGTTCAGTTTCAACCCCAGTGCCGCAATAACTGCTGTCAAAACGTTTTTTTATTCTCTCAGTTTCGCACTCAGTGTCGCACTAGTTCGCCCCGAAAGCTGTTAGTTTCGCACTGAGATGTTTCACGGGTTGGCACTCGGGTTCACCAATACAACTATACTGAACTGTCAAGTTCCGAGTATTGTTTTGGAAAATCTAAGAATAAAGACTATGAAAATGGAAAACATGCTGCTCTTGCTTTTGTATTATTTGAATCGTAATCCAATTCGGATTCTGATTTTGAAGAGTATATTCGAGTAGACGGCATTAAGCTCCGTGTGCTTTCATTGGGAGGCGAAAATTATTATGGATATTCAGGAGGAATAAACATGCTCTCAAAATCAAAATTAGGAATGAAAATTTACTTTAACGTATCGAATATTTATTTTATGTGATGAAATAAGAGGATTTTTTCCGATATCGCAGAAACATTGAACGAAAACTGTGTCTAATGATGATTTTATATTATAATAGTAATTATTTGTGGAACAAACAGCAAATGCATCGACAAATGGTTAAGTGAGTGTCAGGACTACATGTGTTAGGTAATCAAACAATATGAAGTAAAAATTTTCATTCAAACTTTTATATTTTTACACTGCACTTGGCCCTTCTGATCTTATAGAGAATACTTTACCTCCCAAGCACTAATATCTCCACCAGACGTCGACACTGTACATTTGTCGTCGCAAATATAAACAAATCAGACTATACAACGCACACCAACAAACCACCGCATTCGTGAAACTGAAAACGTTTTTTTATTACAGAGTCAGTGTGGCACTGACTCAGTTTTAAAAACGAATTCGCTATTAGTTATGACGCTAACCACTCGGCCAAGGGAGCACGCCAATGCATTCTAAAGTGACATAATATGACATATAATATAAACTGATTTATTTTGTTTATGCTTGTTCTTGAACTTATTGGTTTGGGGTCTTTTAAATTGATCATTCAGTTTTCACAAACCCATGCATGGTTTCCGAATTAAAAGTGGCTTCAAATTACAACACATTGTATGCAGGATGGCATTAACGAATTTTCTCGGTAGCAAAAACTACTTTCTTTGGTTGATAACTGATGTTGAAAATTGACTGACGTTACATCTGCATTGTATAGAAACATAACTAAGGAGCAACATGATGAGCTATGTATTTCCTGCTGCTCTGTTCTTATTTTAAAGGACTTTAATCCTGTGTTAATTTACTGTTGGTTTTTCAGAACGCTTATAGCTCGTTTAATTCTCGACAGATCGTAGAGTTCGTCTCCAAAGCCTCAGTTCTTTTTCATTTCTATTTACTTTGTTTGCGGAGATACAAATCTTACAATTCATTCGTCTCCGAAACCACAGTTTAAGGTACGGTAATGTGCTCAATAGTGAAATATATGATAGTGAATGAGCTGATGACCACCTATGCATTCCCTATCACAGCAATCATTTTGATTGTACGATATGTGCATACGCCAAAAGATGCCCGGCGTTGAACATTTAATAAGTACAAAGCCTTCAGAAAAAAATCAAGAATCAACTATGAGATAGTGGGAAAAAATTGAGAAAGTTTGTAAAAAAAAAGCAAAAACACAACACAAAAGGTTCTTTTCAGAACCCCCAACATGTTCATAAAGAGTAAACAGTAAACTAATCCATTTTTCAGGTAGAAAGGTGGGTATTCACGTAGGAGAAGAAAATAAAACAATATATTTAAAAAATATATTTAGCAAAAGCTGTCCCCTTTGTATAGTCCTACGTCACTCCGGTTATGTCCCCGACATTACCCACCCGTCTTTTTAATTTTGCAGACGTTTCATTTTTGTCTAGGTCATGCGGAGTCAATCGAATTCATGTTTTAAGTGAAATTTGCTTGAAAACAAAGTTCTTGCAACTTTTTCCCCATGCTGTCTATAAAAAATAAACTGAAAGGAGCCAACCTTTTCGTGACTCGTGCTTTGTCGATTTACCTTTGTGACCGAACTGGAATTGGAATTAAAGTTGTAATTTGTGTAATTCATATTTTTAGTTGTTTTATTGAAAAAAAATTCCAGAATTCATTCCAGTGTTCAGCATCTTAAAAACCTAACATTTGGCAAGGAGTTAAATTGAATTACAATTTAGACCCATATTTTTTTATTTTTTTCGTTAGTAGGACAATTTCCATTTTAGGGTGGTCCGAAAAATACTTTTCCCCCTTTTATCCAAAAATGACGTTTTTCAAAAATTCATAACTTTGGAACTACTGAACCGATTCAGATGAACAACATATCGAATGGAATGCAATGAGCTAAAATATAACATATCACATTTGCGGGAAAATTGGATCCTGGTCGCATAGGTCTAGTCTAGTCACATAGGAATATTGAACGAAGACTTCTTCTTGTCTTCTTGAATGGCGTTAACGTTCCCTGTGGAACTTTTGCCGTCTCAACGGATCCATTTACTAACGTCATTTATTAATACTTTGTTGAGATTTCTTAAGCCAAATAACACGCCTTGAATGTATTCCGAGGGGCAAGCTCTAGAATACGCGTGACCACAGTACAAGTCGAAGGAAATTTCTCTGACGAAAAATCCCCTGGCCAGAACGGGAATCGAACTCGAACATCCGGCATAATGATTTGAGACGCTAACCACTCGGCCACGGGTGCACTTCAAAACAAAGACTTAGAACATGTTAAATTTGAAAAATCATATCTCAAAAACGAAAAATATGGAATCTCTGATATCGACATATGTTATGTAAAAAATCCTCAGCTTGCCAGAAAAAATATGATAAAATATAGCGCAAAGCCATGAAAACGATAAAAAACTATTACAATCAATAATTACGGAAATAAAATTAATCTTTTTTGCTAGTTTAGTATGTTTTTATGAAAGGCTAGCTATGTCATTTTTAGGAAAAAATGAAAAAAATGATTTTTCGGACCACTCTAAAATGATAATGGGCACCCTAATTGAAATTTTTTTTTTAAATACGGGTCTTATATTTTGCAATAAAGAACAAAATTAACACTTTTGACGAAAATCTGAGAACCACTATATCTTTTTGGCATGGATTGGCTGTACTTATAGGAGAAGTGTGTAATACGCACCCCCTAAGCGAAAATGGATTTATCTTGACCGTGCTCTTAAAAATTAAGGTAACAACTACGTCAGTACGAAGATTAGTTAACCCTCAGTCATCTGTAATTGTTCTGTATTTTAGATACTGAATAACAAAAGTGCTACGAATTTTATTTTGTAAGGCACCCAAATTTTATATTTTCGAATCATACGGTGTTAAATGGCCCAGCAGAAGTATAATATGCTCATAGGCTGTTTCTCTCAGAGACTATAAAGCTCAGAGAAACAGCTTGTATGAATGAGAGATTCCATCAATCTATTCACTTCATGCCCACCAGCGAAGAGTGTTCTCCCAGTATTCGTGCATTAATTCTCCAGTCCGCGCTCTTTTTTTCTTATATTCTCTGAGCACGTAATATGGATGCCAGATGTGAAGACATGTTTTCGTTTTGAAGACATTTAATTTTTGTGAAAACATTCTGAGGTCATATCAAAGTATGTGAGAACAAATGTTTGTGTGATTTATCGAACATGATTTAGAAATATAGTGAAGGTTTGCTCATTTTTGTTCATTATGGTTACATTTGAAGACATTTATTCGTGTCATGCAGAGATATTTGAAAAAAATCATCTGGCATCCCTCACATACAAGCTATTTCTCTCGTGAGAATGTTATCCGATCGGAAGCGAGAAAATTGCCCCGACCCAGGGTGTGCCATACTGCCCGATGGTAAGCTGATGCGGAAAATATCAAATTGAGAAGGAAATGAATCCTTTCTTACCATTTTCTTCATCTGAGATATCCACTGGGAACTCAACTCAATAAATATGACTCACAGTTGTCGCCTCTGAATCGGTTGCAAGCATCGAAACCTTACAGAAATGATGTAGAAAATTACATCGGAAATCGCTTCCAAAGAAAATTATTTATTTTATTTAAAGTATGTTACAAATTGACTTGCATGGTAGGATTCGATCATTGACTAGAACGATTGCCTATAACCATTTCATTTCTATTCTTGCTGGTTTACGAGAAAATCAGGTGGATCTAATTGCCCGGCAGGCGCGTTTTAGACACATCTCCTCTAGATAGATTTTGAAGAACATGCCATAAGCAATCAAAATTGCCTTGTTTTGTAATGTTTCGCTAATCTAAACTAACATTAAACTCATTTTCCATGCAGGTCAAAAATAATTTTACCTATTCTTGAAGCAATAAAAACACAAAATGGCACGCAAACGCTAGAATGAAAAGAGCCAGAAAAAGTTACCATACTATCAAATTGTCAGCGTTGTGATCAGAGATGCTAACCTTCCTTGATTTTTCAGGATTTCCCAGACTTTTTAGCACGCTCCCTGATATCCTGACGAACACTAAATTTATCCTGATTTTTGTACTCTTTACATTATTCGTGATAAATATACTGGTTTCCATGTCGAAGTTTTCTATCATGATAGTTACATTAAGTTAAACATTAAGTTAAATTCTCTAGACGCAAAGGTGTGCTTAACTTTTTTTTATCTCTACCCTCAATTGTTTCGTGGCTTTTCAAAACAGGGCTAGAAAATTTCATGAAACCAGGTTGTCTGACGAATTTATGAAATTACAACGAGATTAAGTTTGGGGCTGTCAATAAAGTCCTGCGGTATTTCCGCGAGGTGTCGTTGTAAGCGCGTAGTTCTAGTTGTATTCATTGTATCGAGTCATACTATAGCTTGTTGGAAAGGTATTACGCGCTACAATATAGTCCTTGACAGTGTTTTGTTTGGTTAAGTCGTTCGTGAGTTATAGTGTCGCAAATATGGAGCAAAATAAAGAGAAAATCCGACATATTTTACAGTACTACTATGACAAAGGCAAAAATGCATCTCAAGCTGCCAATAAAATTTGTGCAGTTTATGGACCCGATACAGTTTCCATTTCCACCGCACAACGATGGTTTCAATGTTTTCGTTCTGGTGTAGAGTCGAAAATTGGATTGGATTGGAGTTGGAATGGATTCTGTATTATGAGCTACTATCAAGCAACCTGTTTCTTACATGTATGGCTCGCAGCAGTTTTCGACGAGGAAGCAAACATGTTCTGGGAGGATAGAATATTGAAGCTGTGTGAAAGATGACGAAAGATTGTAAAACAGAACTATGGATATAAAATTAAATTATAATGCTTTGATTGATTTTCCCAAAAATCGACATTAACTTTTCGGACAAACCAATATGAGCTATCCTCATTTATTCTGATTTTTATTTTCATTCTTCCTGATGTTTTAAAATTACAGTTGGCAACCCTGGTTGTGACACCTTACAACTGACACTACTGAATATTCGGTAGGAAGCACCGTTCCTGAGATATAAAGGGGGTAGGTTCAGGGCCGAAGGATGAACTTTTGGAAGGGGAATGGGAGATCTCAGTGGAAAGCGAGAAGTATTTAGAGTAATAAAAAACATAAAAAATAGTTTGAAGCTTGCTACAATACGATGAAAATGCTTATTTAATACAACTTATCGATCGTGTGACGTGACAACGCTTTGTGGGGACTGTTTTTCTTTTGCACAGAGCGTGTTGTCACGTCACAAAATGCATGTTGATTTTTGCGAGGTTCTTGAGAGTTTATTGAAAACCTAAATATACAGGAATCTACGTTCATTTTTTATTGACAAATCATCGAACAAAGTTCATTTGTATGTTTTGAAACGGAACTAAAAATACAACATTAATGTTCAAAAGTCGGAAATCGCAAAAAGACAGGTGTTGTCAACAAGCGAATGCAACTGTAAAATATTCTCCAACTGAAGATTCTTGTAGGAAATTTTGTCGATTTTACTTTGACATCGTGTTATTCATACATGGAATCGAGGAAAAATCTGTTTTTAGTGAGTCAAATTGTTGTCACGTCACGCTGGAATGGGTCAAATAAAAAGAAAATTTTCGCCAAAATGTGAAAAAATCTGCAAATTGGAATTCAAGGCAAAACATGAGCATTTGGATAAAAGGACGAATTAAAGTTCTCTGATGTAAATTATTAAGTCCGTTATAAAAATATGTTAAAATTTATTTATATTGCGATCTTTCAGAGAGAAAAGATTGAATCATGTAAGGAAAGCGCTCGGAATTTACAGAAATGAGAACTTTATATGTTTGCTTTCTGCTGATACTTCAATAACAGAGAAAAGAAGAATAGTTTCAAAAAACCGTCGAACGAATGTTCATGATATTGTATCTTCTCGTGTTTTCTCTGGCAGGATTTAGGGTTCCGTAAATCTTTTGAACAATGTTTATTAGTTTAGCACACTTTTTATAAGTAAAATATTCACCGAAAATGTTCTATTGAGAAGTCTAACAACGAAACATTTCCCAGAACAATTTACTTTACATTCAGTGTGCTTCTATTCACAACGAACCCAGAGAACACAAGTAGCTACTGCACGTGTACGCCTCCAATAAGCTGCTATGAATAGAAATTGAAATTAGCTCAAAATGTGGCTTCTTCGAACGAATTCCTCTCTGTTCTACGCGCTTAGCATTCGATAAATGAATCGACATAACTGCCACTCGAATGACGAAAGTATACAGTTTTGTATTTATCTTGTTCGGGTGTGGGATGGTAATTTCTGAACCAACTCTCATTCCCAATTATAGAAACTTTGAAAAAACGATGAATAGACTATTAAATCATTCAGCCGGAACATGAGCTATCCTAGCATTGTCTTTCCATATTTTTTTTTCAGTTAAATCGCGATTATTCCAATCAAAGTATTTCAAACTGTGCCCTCGGAAAATAAAAATCGACCCACACAACATATGGCAATCATCACACGATGAACTCGAGGCTCATCCACTACATGAGCATTTCTAGAAAGAAACCAAATTACGTTCGACTGTTTACGAGGGGAAGGGGAGGAAAAACAAATCACCACAAAAAAGGGAAAAAAGCAAGCGTACATTTCATTTCGGTTTCATTACAGAGGAAATATATTCTTTTTCAGCGGAGCGCAGTTTCCGCCGGAGATAGCGATGAGTCTTCTTCTACTGCTCGATTCACTAATTTCCCTTATCACACAAGGCCAAGAAGGATGGTGGGAGCAAAAATCAGAGAGACCAACCGGTACCGACGAGACAAAGGAAACTGTGGATCGAAATGGGTCACTAGAGAATGTATGAAAGGATCAGAGGAAAGACAAAGCGATGAGGGGGTGGGGCAAAAGTAATCATATTTATCTGATGGTTGCGTTACGATGCGTTTGCTGTTTTCGTCGGATCGCTTTGATTCGCTTCAGTAACCAACAACGACAACGCAATTTCGATTCTATGTTTTTTCTTTATCCTGCTAAGGATTCTTCCACTTGGTTACAGTTATGATTGCTGAACAGTGATTCGTTTAGTTTCACTCGATTGGGTCGAGAGAGAGAGAGAGAGAGAACCGGAGTCGGAGGCATGAAATCGATTGCTCGCTTCCCGTTGATTATGGACCATCACGCGTCCACAATTTTGCGTAATGGATACTATTAGTATATTGGTTTTGTCATTGAAAACCGATTGCAAAGAATGGAAGAAAGACTCACCTCCACTCCAGATGCCATTCGGCAGGGTTGCCCAGCCCCAGCCGTGGCCCCAGGGCAGCGCACAGGCCAACGATCCTTTCGGTTCCGAGCTGTCCTGACTGCTTTTCTTGATGATTGCGACGGCGGCCTCACTGTTCACCTTGGTCGTGTTGTTCCCCATGCTGGAACGATTTTTCCGCCGGGCCGACACCTCCGAGCTGGTTGCCGCTGTTCGAAAGAGAAGGAAATGACTGAATAGAGCGGGAGAGCGATGTGGGTGGTGGTGATTTGTTTACGGGCGCGTGCAGAAGCGACGAACGCAGCGCCGCGTGTGTATCTTTGCTCGCGACTCGCAATTTGCGAGCAAGCAAACAGATTTTCGCGGCTTAACGCTCCACGCTTCGTTTGTGTGGATTCACGCCCCAAAATTAGTGGGAGCAGAGTCTTCGCGCTCGGGCGGAAAGCACAAAAACAAACACATGCCACTTACGTCGTATCCGCACGATTGGTCTCCGCAAGACGCCCATTAGATGTGGCTTATCGACTACCAGTTCGATCTGCGGCGGAGGTGGAAGCTGTTCGTTTGATTTTTCGAAGCATGCAGAGGGAAGAGAAAGATAGAAATGAAACGATGTTTGTCAGAATGATTGGTCAAAATTAGGGATATTTTATTGTTAATTCTGTGGCTGTGGATCCACGAATGAGAATATTGATATTTTTTACCCTTCTCATTGAAGATATCTTTACGATGAACATCCACATTGAATGCGGAACAATTGAACATCAACCAGGACAGCATTCCAATAGAATTGTTGATAGAAATTTAAGTGGGTTTCGCTATAGTAAAATGGGACGATATATGTGGTTCAAACTTGTATGCAGGCTTCGAAAATGGTATGCGATGTTTGATACAGATCGGATATGCAATCAACAGTCTTCGTTCCTCTCTTAGTTTAATCACTAAATATTACACAAGTGATTACTGACATTCATACAAGTATCTGAATGATCCTCTCATATTTGGTTATATGTTCGAATGATACACAATGTGTCATATAACCTCTCATATTTGGTTATATGACACATTGTGTATCATTCGATTTTGATCGAAATCCAAACACTGAACAGGGTATAATCATCTTTCAAGACCATCTCCGTTACATTGATTCTGGTAAAAGTCTGTTGTCGGCAGATAAAAAAAAATCGTAATACGCATTGATTCGCTTTGACCGTAAAAATACATGTCAATGCGAAGAAAAAATCATGCCATGCAATTGTATGCAAAAATGCTAAAATTTGTGAGAAACAAATAAAAATCTATAATCTGTAACTACAGATTCTTGATTCTAAAAGACTGCAAAATCTGTAGAAATAGAGATTATTCTGTAGTTATGGCCAGTGTTACCACATTTTAATCTGTAAAATCTTTCTCATCTATAATTTTTTTCCAAAAATCTGTACCATCGAAAATGTTCGTTGTAGAAAAAAATGTATTTTATTAGCATGAAAAAAAAACTCATTTTTTACTACAAAAACCACATTTATATTTACCAGTCATTTGTGTGTTTGATGATGGTTATACATATTTTTCTGAATATAGACTGCATACTACACTCTGTCCAACTTCTATAAGACCACCCTGATTCTATTTCGTTGCAACACAAACAGTTAATATTTCAACAAGATACATTCATACTTTGTTGAATGCTTAGAATAAAGTATATTTAACGTCAATTTCGTTCAAAAGAGTTGTTTGTTTATTTATTGTGCTTAAATATGATAATTTCATCTGTCCAGTTTCTATAAGACCACTTCAAAATTCATAAGTATTATCAATGAAAAATTCGATTTCTCGATATTTTTCCATGTTCCCGAAATTGCGACCATGAGCTCTTCGATCGTGGTGTACCGCTTTCTCTCAGTGTAGATTCTGCGTACGAGAACTCCTCCTAAGATTTACAACAGGATTCAAGTCTGGAGTGAATCTTTGTGAATCTTTCTTGACGATATCCACGCAAAAACGGTAGGAGAGAGGATTCCAGAACATGTATATAATCCTTAAATGATGTAAAAGCTATCTTGAGCTTTCCGGTTGCACAGAATCTGTACCGGTTGAATCCGTAAATCCGTAAATCACACCAGTACCCGTTGAAACCATCAGGACCATCCAAATTGAAATTTTTTTCGTCAGCGAAGATAACCTGTACATTGAAGAACTTTTCGTTATGGTATATAGCAAAACGTATACTTTTGGAAACATTCTTTGTCACAACATACCATGCCCCACTGTCAGTTCATGTGAACTTTGGCAAAATTCAGACGTCTTCCGATGTGAGATGGTGTAAGATGAAGAGCCTTAACACTGATTTTTTACCAAAACTTGGCAAATTGTCACCCAAGCAGCATTTAAATCGAAATACTGCTTTATTTGTATAAGCGATTTTCAGGAATTGGAAGCTGTTCTAGCTATTTCACGCTTATCCCGGTCAGTGAGCTTCGATTTACGTGGAGCTCTCTTCTTTCTACCGTATCCAATGAGGTACATATAGAGGTGGAGCAGTAGCCGAAGTGTATCTGTATTGGCAAGCCAAATATTGTGTCGTAATTATTTGCATTCAATATGGAATGTATATGGAAGAAACAAAATAATGTTGAAAGTACTTACGGTTGCATGATAATTTGAGCCAAAATTCTCATGGAATCATTCAACTGGTTGTCGTTTAACAGATGACAATTATATCTTGGCTTATTTCGATTATTCATGTGGTAAAAGGTTCAGAGAGCAGTCGTATGCTTAGTTCTCGAAAGCAGTAACATTTTCGGTGAAATTTTGATTAATTGGCGATTATTATCTCACAACATATAAACCGACACTGAGAGCCTTCGAAATATCAACTTCATAACGGTAAAATAATGAAACTTCGTTTGTTTCTATGAACGTGGGGGAGTGAAAATGGCAAATGGAAATATCACTTTTATCCGTCTTTTTCGACATCATTTCACAAATATTCACTTCACGCTATCACATGAGCCTTATATTCAGTGGGAGCTCTACAAAAATGTAGGTTTTTAATTGCCTGAATGCAGGCTTTCCGAAACTTCCTGAAAATAGCATTTATACATGGATGCGGCGGGCAATCAGAGATAAACACAACGACTGACATCACTATTTGCGAAATAGTTATGGCAGCGCATGCTGTGTCGCTCGAAACTCGACCATCTTCATTACCTTTTTTCCAGGACATTGGGGTCTATTCCGAGAGTCGCTTTAAGACGTGACAGTCAATTTGCGCACGCGTTTGTAGTCTGTGAATCGGCGTAATTAAAAAAATGCCAGGTGCAATCATCTCTTTTCATTTCTCTTTGTACTTCCGAGCAGTGCCGAAAATATTCACGTTCAAGACACTCAAATACGGCGAATTTCAGTCTGCCTTATATTGAATACCTACTGCTCAAGCGAGAGTCGATATATATATATGACAACACTATCAATGAACACCATTGGAATGAACATCAACATCAGCTTGCCATGAATTTCATTTTTCATTTGCATCTTCATTTTCGTCATGATATTCGTAACGTTGAAATTGAATATCATTTCGTGTTAGTGAAAATCAAAGCATAAAATTCAATGTTAACCAATTGAGAGTGAAATCGATTAATGGTAAAGCATTCATCACTCAAAATACTTGGTTTTGGCGACTTCGGCAATAGAATGTATAAATAACTATTGCTATGTTTTATGAATTTACTCCCTATTGGCCGGAAATGGGATACACCCCTATTGATTTTCGGTTTAATAATACGCTCAACACCGAACAACGGTCAATGCTCAACGAAAACTAATGTTGCCTTTTCCGTATTCCTGGTCCTTTCTTTTGTTCTAAATGTGGAAATCAAACACGTTTTCAATAAAAATTCACTGCAAGCGATGAAGATCAACTTTCGTGATAATCACATGAAATTATTGACAGTAATGAAAGTGCCTGAATGCAGGCTTTCCGAAATTCGTTCATGCTGTTTTCGTTCAATATACCAGACAAAGGTCACGCGTCTCGACTCATGTGCTATACTCATTATGACAGATATGGTGTTGAGTTTCAACAGAAGAGAACTCATGCGACACTGGGAAAAAGCTTATTCTTTCATTCGTGAATACATTTTGATATTTTTTGGCACTGCTTCCGAGTCGCCCGACTCTTAGAATTGGGTGAAAATTGTCATACAACTCCGAAGGGAAAAATGTCACTTGTACCGACTTGACTCTCAGAATAACCCCCATCCGTAACCGTATCCTTCAGGATTCGCAAAATAATTGAGATCTTGATTGGATCATCCAATCCAACGAGCAATTTCTCTGACACCAACATTTTCTTGGTGAAATGCATCGATTTGTCTTTCTTCTCTCTCCGTGAGCACTTTTCCCTTCAGCATTTTACAGATTTATTGATCAAAACAACTAAAACAACGGGAAATGTAACTGGTCTTATGGAAACTTGACACTTGAAAAATACAAAAACATTCGTTTACGTTCAACGCTTACAAACACACATATGAAAATCATGCAGTGTATGGTAGTCATCTGCAAACTAGAATATAAATTGAAGCATTGTTTGTTTACAATGACACATTACAGCCAGATCATCACCTGGTCTAATAGAAGTTGGACAGAGTGTAGTTGTGGAAATCGAAGATCTCGATTGTTCCAAGAGCTGTGGACCAGATATATTTTTGAAAAGCCACTATCGTTTTTTTTTCAGTGAAATCATCGGTACAGGAATTCTATCCGGAAAACCTGAATACCTCCCGCGTAATACCAGTCTTCAGATATGGCTCCAGGAAGGACCCAAATAATTACAGACCATAATTTCCTGCAATCTCCTGCAATAAAAATCTGTGTTTTTGGTTTCAAAAAAACTTTTTATCTAAGTTTTTCTCAGAAAATCTGTATTGAAATCTGTATTAAAAATAGGCAAGATTATCCTGAATCCAACGTTGTTGATGATGTCCCCGTAAAGCCAGAACTGCAGTAAAATACAATGTTTCATTAAAGTATAATGGAAGTTCACACAGTCACTAGGACTATTTTACATTGCGCATTGCGCTTTGAAGCCATGTGTTCAAGATACGGATATCTAGTTTTTTAACTTGTACTCGCTATATGTTCCGGAAAAGGTAATCCTACGTCAGAACATATCGAAGATTCTTCTAGATATTTTCAATCCTTAAAACAAGAAGATTCAAAACAAAATGGATTCTCAAGCTAATATGAGCAATTTAAAATTCACAGTTACTGTGAATTTTGAATACTTTAGTAAGAAAAAGATAAACAGTGTTCTTTAGTTTTTGTAACGCCGATACAGATTTTTGCATCTTTTCGTCTCAGATCGAACATGAGGAAGCAGGACTTCACGCTACATAGGAATGCCAAAATGATTCTCAATTAGACTGATTCGAATGCTATATGACTGGCATTGATTAGATGGAATAAAAATTATTGACATCAAGCCAATTTTTAAAAATCTGTAAATCTGTATAAAACTCAAAAATTCAAAAGTATCAAAAAGCCTGAAAAATCTGTATAAATACAGATTATTTTGTAGATATGGTAATCCTGTTACAGACCTGTCTCAGTACTATCAGTTTTCAATGAAATTCTGGAACGACTTGTCGTTCGTAGAATAACTGATTAACTTACAGTTCAGAAATCAGCTACCTAGTCTCTGTATGGGCAAGTAATTTTAAGCTCAAAACAACCCAGAAAACTCAGGCCTGGACTAAAAAACCGCGGTTATACCCAACTATAGAATTATACAGAGACGCAGCGCTCTCTATATTACCGATTTCAGCTTTGCGTGAGTCGCAAGCCCTACTTGAAATGCAGAATCTCCAGTTGCTACGGTAGAAAAAGATACAACGCGCTTCCCATAAGAACCAAACCCACAGATTTACAAACATCGCCTCATTAGTTGGATAAAGAAATCACATTGCTAATTATATCATTTAGATCGGTTTAGTAATAGTGTGATATCTTATATTGCTATCTTCAGCTCCCTTCAAAGAAATTATTTCTCACTGGGGGCCGTCACGTCAAATTGCCGTCGCACTATTAGGGTAACCGCGGGTAATAGAAAAGTGGGGATAATATGGACAGGTGCTTGATTTGTATAGTTACATTTTGAATTTCCGATTTCACCTTCATCATGTTATTCTATAATATTCAAGCCACCCTATGGCAATGAATACTGATTAATAGTGGAAAAGGGAAACAAAAACCGAAAATTATACATGATTCCGCGTGTGGATGCAATTTTAATTGCTTCGATATTATGCATTTTGAGTGGTTTAATATCAAAATTAAATCCGCTGATGGTTATATTTCGGTTTGTGAATTAACAGAGAAGCGATATTAGGTCTGTACGGAGAAGTAAATTAATTTTTGAGTGGAAAAATTTAAATTATCGAAATAATTTTACTGGTGGGGTAAGACGGACAGTTGCCAGTGGGAGTGAGATGGACTGTGAAAAGTCTGTTTAATCTATTCCTAAGGAACGCCCAGCGTCTATAAATGGGAATCAAATCGCCAAATGTGGACTGTTTAGAAGCTGACTGGAACCAAAAGCAAAATAGTTGAGGGTCTGTCCGTTTATCTTGCTGAGAAGTACGATATCACTTCTAGGTGGATTAATTCGATTTTTGCCTCTAACGGACATTCGTGATGAGTTCAGACCTTGGTTGAATGAAATTATACCTCTCGCGATCGATAAACCTCTACGCTTCATATATTACAAACCTGTCCATATTACCCCCACTTCGGCATCGAAAAAAGTTTTTTGTAAAATTTTTGGGCAATTAGGTAGAAAAACAGTAGAGGAGGTGGAGGTTAAACGGACATGTTAAGAAGAACTTCAATTATATCTTTGGAAACTCATGATTCCCAAAACTATGATGCAGTTGCTTGCAATTCAACATACTATTTTTCTACCTTATTGACCAAATATTTTACAAAAAAGTGTTTTTCAATGTGTTTTAACTAAAATTAAAACATTAAAAAACAGACCGAAAAGTACAATATTTTTTTCGATGCGGGAATAGTGGACATGTAGTGGGGGTAGTACGGACAGGTTTATAATATATGAAGTGTGGAGGTTTATTGATCGCGAGAGGAATAATTTGATTCAACCAAGTTCTGAACTCATCACGAATGATATATATTACCTCCACTGTCCGTATTACCCGCGGTTCCCCTATATTGAATTGCAAGAATGTGCATCAGGGTTTTGGGAAACATGAGTTTCCTAAGATATAATTGAAGTTCTTCTTAACATGTCCGTTTTACCCCCACCTCTCCCACGTTATTACTAATGCCACAATTTCTTTTCATCCGCCTAGCAACAATGTCGCAAACTCCGTCGTGCAGCTATGCATCTTTTTTTAAAGTAAATGAAAAGAAGAGAAGTTTTATGTCTGTTGGATGAAATATCATGAAAGAGATTACCTCCACTAGGCTTTCCTACTCCAAAAAGGAAGTCATAATGATAAAATGCGATAGGAACGTATTTTCTGTGGACTTCTTACTTCTTACTTACAGTGAAAAGAGAGCCGTATGAATGAAACATGTACAAACGTCAAATCAGCTCATAAATCCGCGAAATTCGTGATAAATAGAAGTCGTGTTAAGCTTGAATGATAGTAATTGTTCGTTCGAGTTCAAATGAATGATTTGAAAATTTGCAGCACTGGCTAGTATATTTTGTTTCAAAAATATGGAGTTCATCCATATTTCCCGCGTTCCAGAGTATGCTCAGATACAATTATTTACAGATACTGAAAATGATTTTCTAGCTCCACTACTCTTTCGCTTCGCTTTCGCCTTTCTCTGAATAAAGAACCTAATTTTAAGCACAAGGTTTCTCAACGACTACACTTTGCCAATTTCCTTTCTAACCGGCGGCCCAGCCGAGTTCTAGCCAATTCACCTTGAAGCCAGTCGGATATACAGAAAAAGGGAGACTCCCGGATGGCGGGACGAAAATTCGATTACCAGCTAGAGCTTCGAGTGAATATGCTTTTTCTTTGGTTATTCTTTTGTTCGTGGCCATTTCACGCAAATGGGTGGGGGAGGAATCGCTTTGTTTCATCGGCTAATTACAAATGAAAATTGCGATTTTCCTCGTTCGCTCTTCTTGTTTTTCAATTTTTACGTTTTATCAGGACTTCGAATCTTTGAAAGCGGATAATTCTGTCTGCGAAGGCGGTTTTTCCGGTCCATTCGGTTGGGTGTAGTTTCGACATCGAATCGAAAATGCAAATTGGATTGTGTCCGAGTTCTCGCTGATAGTTCAGTGGATGTGTGTTTGTCAAAAAGGTAGAAACGACCGACTTTACCTAGGAATGGATTATTTGATGCGAAATTAATATGAAATAAATTGACATACTTCCCCAGCAGCGAAGCTGCAATAGCAATCATGGTCTTTATATCCCTTTATCAGGCACGCTCACGCCTCCACAAACAAGCACAATATTCATTCCGAAAGTGGCACAAACACGAATGCTATCACAGCCGGACCATATGCAACTTATCCTCGATGCACACCGTTTGGGAAGGATGCATCCGAAACGATGAACGGTTGGAGGGTTTGGTTTTTTGTTCAGTTCCGAGAGAAGCGTATAAGCTCTAACTCTGAAATGCAATGTCGGTGACTACGTTCAGGAACGCTGCACTGGATTTCGATAACGAGCGACTATTGGCTCGATACTCTCCGGAAGATCGATGACCGATGTCCTCTGTTCAGTGAATGATATTTATGGGCTAATGTTGATTTGGCAATTTGGAAGATTTACGTTACCGCCGACATTATCGGCTATGAATCTTCTCTTCCTTCGAACTCATGGGAAAGTATTAGCAATCCAATTACTGAGTCCAAGTGGAACATTCTTCTCGTTCGATAAAGCCTGGAATAAATTTAATTTCATCTTTTATTCACCATTTCCCATTCCATCGACTCGATTCTCGAAAACGGCCATCCTAAAGATCCCATCTTATGTTTTCACCTCAAAAAAAAATCGTCAAATTGGACAGAGCCAGTCGAACGATTCCTTTACGACAGAAGAAAATCTATTTATGAGGTATTTTTGGGTCTGGGGCTACACGACTAATTAAATTTCCTCACGCGAAAACGCCGCTCGTAAATTGCGAGTAAAATGGCCAAGACTTAGCAATTCAGAATGATGGCCACCGACCACTCCAGGAGGTTTGCAAATTGAGATGCTACCACGCCCGCGTCTCGGTTTGTTAGTCATGTTTGATGAACGTATTTTAAGTGTCAATGAAGTGGGAGAACTAATTCGACGATCAATAAATGATTTATGAGCAATACGGGAATCGACATCTGACGTGATTTTGTCGTCCCACAAAATCTCCATTCAATTTCCAATTTCCGCCCGCTGAGTCGAACCGGGGATTTCAAATCGACTCCCGTCCGCGACCAGATAAGCTCTAAATCTCCGAAAATTTCCCCAAAATAAATCTCTCCAGTGTGAGTGGGGTGGGAGAAAAAAATATCGTCTTTCAATTTAAGCCACCGTAATTCCCAGAGATCATATCGGAATAAATTGCGCTCCCGTGGCGCTTTTCCCCGGCGAGCCACACAATTTAATCAACCGTGAAAATCACCGAGAGAAGGAATCAACAAACGAGAAGATACCCACCCGGACAAGAACAATCCATCATCGGGCGGAAGCGAAAGAAGGGGCGGAAGCTCACTTTCCCAATACAATTTGGTTTGGCTTTTGAGTTTCGTCCATCGTATTACAAGGTGTGTTTGTGGACACATCGTCCCTTTCCAAACATTGAGAAAACGATAAAATTTATTGAGAAAAGTCGCACCAAAACGGATGCGGTGCTCTATTCTTTTTTTTCCTGTTTTGTCGTACCATTGCTTAAAGAAATGAATGTCACAATTAGTTATCCCCGATTTTTGAAATTAATCGTTCATCAGCTAATCGAATATTTTTTAGCAGTTTGTTATTCGATACGATTAATCGCTACAAATATTCGATTAATCGATTAATCGTCATACTGAGAGAAAAAATTAGTTAGACTAATATTTCTCATTTGTTAAAAAGCCATCTGGAATCAAAAAAGAGTTCATTCCGCCTGAAATTCAATTATTATCGCTTTCGCTCCCCTGAACTTGTAAACGAAGCTCAATTTGCGTTGACGGCATTGAGTTTCGTTTACGAGTTTAAGGGAGCGTCAGAAATAATGATTGAATTTCAGGATAAAACAGCAGCAGCCCTACTTTTTTTTTCTCTGGGTTTGAATCGATTAATCGACGTAAATTATTCGTTGGCTTCGATTATTGGTTACGCAGTATACACTATGCCAAAATATTTATAATTGGAGCTACCAAATCTTTACTGATCGGAATGTTAATTCATCATCTTTAGTAGTATTCTCTACTCTTTTCTCTCTTCTCTCTACTCTCTACTCTCTACTCTCTACTCTCTACTCTCTACTCTCTACTCTCTACTCTCTACTCTCTACTCTCTACTCTCTACTCTCTACTCTCTACTCTCTACTCTCTACTCTCTACTCTCTACTCTCTACTCTCTACTCTCTACTCTCTACTCTCTACTCTCTACTCTCTACTCTCTAATCTCTACTCTCTACTCTCTACTCTCTACTCTCTACTCTCTACTCTCTACTCTCTAATCTCTACTCTCTACTCTCTACTCTCTACTATCTAATCTCTACTCTCTACTCTCTACTCTCTACTCTCTACTCTCTACTCTCTACTCCTACTTAAATTCTTAATACATAGATTCTACTCTCTATTCTAAAAAAAAGAATTGCACTACCCTTCGGAAAAAAATCTTTATTTTTTACAAAAAATCATAACTCAAAAACTATGATACCTACACAATTCTGGTGAAAGAATGAAATGTAGAAAATTATTTAAATACCAAATACCAAAAACTAAAAAAAATCGTTTATTTTTTTTTTAATAAAAATAAAAATATATGAATAATCATTACAATTCCCAACAAGTCGTCCATATATCGGAAGATGAGCACTTTTACAGGAAAAATGTTTTTCTAACAAAAAATTATCCATGTTTTCTTTGAATAAATTACAACTATATTTTTCTATGATATTTTTTCATGAAAACTTAAATAATTTCCTACACTTCATTCTTTATTCAACATTTTGTAGATCTAATAGTTTTTAAATTCAGATTTTTCGAATAAAAATTGAAAATGAACTCAAAATTTAAAAAAAATTCTCACAAAAAATCTATCAGACTTAGAAAACTTTGGTTAATGAATGAAACGAAGAAAATAATTTTTTCATTAAAAAATATTAAATAAATTTTTGAAAAAAAAAAATCATAAACAATGTTTGGAAATTAAAATTCATTTTCCTCGAAAACATGTTTTTTAAAAATTCTCAAAAAATAGATATGAAAGCCCATACAATTTCCAATAAGTCACCCATACATCGGAAGTTGGGCAGTTTTGAAAGGAAAAAGTTTTCCGAACATCAACTTTTTCATATTTTTCTCTGCAAAATTGTTAATAAGTAATAATTTTTATTATTACTGTGGCACATTGTGGTTGCATGGTTGAGTTGAACTTTTCATTTGTTTATGGTGTAACAACAATCCTAGATGTGTTTGATTGTTTTGTATATTGTATCATAGTTTGAGCTCAATCGGTTCCGTACTTTTCGAGTTTTTACGCACACACAAACGAACAGAAAATATTTATGTATATAGAGATAGATGAGGGAAATCGATAAATTTTAAATCACTTTGAAACACAATTTCAGTTCATAATTTTTTCAAACACTCAATTTTTGAAAACGCACTCTGGTCATATATAAAATCATTTTTCTTCCAATTTTCCAATTTTTTTATGCCGTAACAACACTCCTTGAAGTGGATAGTATATTGTGTCCAACTTTGAGCTCAATCGGTTCCGCACTTTTCGAGTTTTTGACGCGTACACAAACGAACAGAACATTTTTATATATATATAGAGATTAATAAATTATCGCGATTTACATGCTCTGCAATTGTTTTTTATTTAGAAACATGTCAAGAACATGTCAAACACGAAAATTTACACACAAAAATGTTACGAGGAAAACATTTTTGTTCAGAATGTAAAAATGTAAAAATGTAAAAATGTAAAAATGTAAAAATGTAAAAATGTAAAAATGTAAAAATGTAAAAATGTAAAAATGTAAAAATGTAAAAATGTAAAAATGTAAAAATGTAAAAATGTAAAAATGTAAAAATGTAAAAATGTAAAAATGTAAAAATGTTTTATATATGACCAGAGTGCGTTTTCAAAAATTGAGTGTTTGACAAAATTATGAACTGAAATTGTGTTTCAAAGTGATTTAAAGTTTATCGATTTTCCTCATCTTTCTCTATATACATAAATATTTTCTGTTCGTTTGTGTGTGCGTAAAATGTAAAAATGTAAAAATGTAAAAATGTAAAAATGTAAAAATGTAAAAATGTAAAAATGTAAAAATGTAAAAATGTAAAAATGTAAAAATGTAAAAATGTAAAAATGTAAAAATGTAAAAATGTAAAAATGTAAAAATGTAAAAATGTAAAAATGTAAAAATGTAAAAATGTAAAAATGTAAAAATGTAAAAATGTAAAAATGTAAAAATGTAAAAATGTAAAAATGTAAAAATGTAAAAATGTAAAAATGTAAAAATGTAAAAATGTAAAAATGTAAAAATGTAAAAATGTAAAAATGTAAAAATGTAAAAATGTAAAAATGTAAAAATGTAAAAATGTAAAAATGTAAAAATGTTCAAAAGTGTAAAAATGTTCAAAATTGAAAATTGAAAATCGAAAATTGAAAATTGAAAATCGAAAATTGAAAATTGAAAATTGAAAATTGAAAATTGAAAATTGAAAATTGAAAATCGAAAATTGAAAATTGAAAATTGAAAATTGAAAATTGAAAATTGAAAATTGAAAATTGAAAATTGAAAATTGAAAATTGAAAATTGAAAATTGAAAATTGAAAATTGAAAATTGAAAATTGAAAATTGAAAATTGAAAATTGAAAATTGAAAATTGAAAATTGAAAATTGAAAATTGAAAATTGAAAATTGAAAATTGAAAATTGAGATTCGATGACGGGTCCCTCTTTCGACTTGTTTGAAGTTTCTTCTCATATTCTGTTATGAGAAGCAGAAGGAGTAAAGTTCCAGTAAAGCTCTTCACCAGTTAAATGATTCTAGCATTCACAGTATATTTTATTCATCTTTGCTCCTGAATAATTTTCTTTGAAAAACGTTTCTCAATTGATTCAACTGTCTGTCGATTTCAGTCTTATGCAAGGAAAATGCTTTGTTCCGGTTGTTTTGTTTGTTGAAAATACTAAGAAATGCTGATGCAATTGATGTTCTGAGAACCGAACAATGCTTACCGTTTTCGTGATTGCCGCTATCCAATCGCTGAAATGGAAGAACAATAAAAGGAAATTAAATATAGCAAAAAAATGGATTTCTATTAAATTTTGTAATACGAAATAAAAGCTGCAATGATTTCCCAATGTGAGACTTCACCGGCATCATTTAGCGTGACCAAGTGGGAAATCTTTCTGATCACATCCAAAGGAAACGGAAAACGGAAATTTTCAATTTTATTTTCATGTCTCTGTGAGGCTCAATCCATCCCAGCGCGGTCTTAAGGGAGTAGCTATAAAGGCTGATCGATCGGTCCCATTTACTATTCCCTCCTCCATCAAAGCGAGAGCAACAAGAAAATACTTCCAGAAGCAGCAGTGAGTGTGCATCGTTGAGCGCAAAACTCAGCACAATTGAGTAGATGATTAATTTTTCAGTTTCTCGTTTGTTTGTTTGTTTGTTTGCTTTTTTTGTTTTCGAAAAGTTTCAACATCCAAAGTTGATGAACGACTCGAAACGTGACATCATTTACGGTGTTGACTTACGTACATTTTACGTTCAGCGCCGAGTAGCGAATGTTATCCGTCCGTTTCGGGAAAGGGGAGCTGTTCAGCTTCCTCACAGCTTTTGCTGCTGTTGCCTCTGCTGATGAGGATAATGGAAGTAAAGTTGCGGTGGCTTCCACTTCCAATTGCTCTCCGTGGAAGTGATTGCGTGACTTTCATTTTTATTCTCTTGACGTTTCCGCAGTTTCACACTTTTGAACGGGAGTTAATTCGTGAAGCTTTTGTAAGTCATAGTCACTCGTTGCTACTGTTGATAACTACTCTTTCAATAGCTACAAGATCACCTACCATTGTCAAAAAAAAGATGGGATTTATTTATAGATTGGCAATACTTTGGCCCAATGCCATTGTGGCAGAACATACCGCACGCCTTGTTTCCATTATCGATAACCAACGAAAGGATACCGACGGTGGTAACCCAAATTGGCCAACGGGTGTCTGTTTTTACACGCTTTCCCGCTTTTCCCTCCCAACCAAACACACATTTCGACCGAAGACCGTCCGTCGAGCGATTCTGAGAGAAGATGTTATTCGCTCACCCTCGTTGGTCAGTCTGAAATTGGATCAGCAGAGTTTAATTGGATAAAACGGGTCAATCTAGAAAGGGGAGCAACAAAAAAAAACCTGAGAAGACCGCTCAATATTCCTTGTTTTCTGCCAATAGCAACTGGACTGGATTTGGAATATTCTTTTTTTGCTTTGGATCTCCTTCGGAAGAATTCATCCCAGTGACTGATGGTGTGATAAAAATAATACCTGCTTTCGGATATGATAATGGAACAGCAGTTTACACCCAATTCGTTCGCCAAGGGGTAGCTTTGTTTTGTAGCATTTCGGTTGTTATCTGTCCGAAACTTTATTTGTTTTTAACATAACACTAATAGAGCAGTGAACGGTCAAAGTCTACTTTTTAAGTAACAACAACAAGACAGTGAATGAAGAATAGCACAGTTGCAGAACCCTGCGACAGGTTTGCAGCGACATCTCGTAGATATTTCCGCACATAAACCGCACCCTCCTTTGGGATCGCATCATGATAATCAATATGTTCTTCGTCATCTGATGAGATAGTTTGAATTTTTTCGGGTGAAGCATCAACTTGCTTGGCCAATCGGAGATGTACACTTGGTAACCCACTTCGCTTGCCTGTGAATAAAAAACGCGGTTCGCTTAGCTCCAATATCCATCATAATTATCAGAGACGCAATTTTGATTCACCTTGACCTCCAGCTCATCGCAGAACCACCCGTACATGATCAAGCAAATCACGCCGGAAATAATTTCCAAGATCGAGAAGAGCGAACTGCCGCCGGCTTCGTTCAATTGAATCACGAACAGAAAGCAAGCGAACGTTATCAGGTAGAAGTAGACCTGCAGACACAGCAGCAGATACAGTTTCAGCTTGTCCCGAAACAGCAGTACCACCTCCAGCAGTTCCTGATGTCGCCGAATGCACTGCTCGATCCGGGGCAGATCCCATTCGTCGAGTGCCTGCTTGAAGTCCTCTCCGAGGATGGCAAACTCCACCGTGAACACCAGCAGCGTTGTGAACGTCATCAGCTGGGAGATGTTGCTCATCGTTGCGGTTAAGATTGTCACCGGGGGACACAGCATGAAGGCAAGAACTTTGATGAATGCATTCTCGGAAACGTAAGCGATCGGCGTGGAAGGGTAGAGGATCGTCGCCCAGAACACCGCTTGAACGACGTTCTGGCCCCAGTGAACGATTGAGAAGAGAATGATCGCCGGACGCGAACGAACCCGCAGCGGATGATCGACGCCCCGCTGCTGCACTTCGTGCAGATAATCCACGACCCGGTTCAAACCCTTCCGTTCGTAGACCAGACAGCCCCACTGGGAGATGCAGGAGCTTCCTGCGCCGATGAAGAACAACATTCCGAAGTAAAAATCAATCGGCAGCTCCGATGGGTTGACCCGTGTCAGGGAGATTAGTGATGCGATGCAGTACACGCAGTTGAAGATCATGATGAACAATTTTATTTGCGATGTCACAGTGCCGAAATCCCAGTGAAGAAAACCCACGAAACGATCGATGAATTTCATAAACACAAACGAATCTTTTACACGATTCAGACAGACAATCTTCTGCAGGCAGGGGTGACTTTTCAGGAACGGGTTGTAGTTCATCAACGGCATCCCTGTGCTGGTCTTTTAGGACTGAGTTGGACGAAAGTTTTCTTGTAACTAACCCTTTGGCTCGAAATGGATGATAGAAGAAAAGTTTCGAACTTGAGCAATTAGAAAGTTTTCAATTGATGTTTAAATTGGGTTCTATTAAAAGTTAATTGTCTTTCGTTTCTCGAGAAGTTTTAAATACTTTGAGGAGTTTGATTATAAATTGGATTCATTAAATATCATCATCTAATTCGATGTTATGGGAAATAATCATATACGGTACTCGTTCGCTAACTGGGCTGGAAAGGTAACCAAGCTATCGAATTCCACTTTCTAACTGTGCGGACATGTCAAACACCAAATAATATTGACGGAAACTCCAATGAATTGTTTGATTGGCATTGAAAAAAACTCGTGCACTTGTGAACGAACTTATCCTCAGTGACGGGGCTTACACTCCCTTCCCCTACAACCATCCGATTGACCATCATCCCCCTCGTCTTCCCATTTCTTCAGCTCACTCTACAACACACAATCAGAAATTCCATGGCATGGTTATGGACCAGTGAAGGATATACTTGAACCACATCCTGCAAGTTCATCCACATCCTTCATTGCTATCGTTTTCGCACTTACGAAGGATGTAGAATATAGAGAAAGTAATTAATGAATCAACAAACACTAACTTCACCTTCAGTTTAGCGTTTTTGTGCGGTTTGTTTCATTCCCATTCGCTACCTTTGGATACCCAGCAAACATTAATTCATAATAGTTTGGCTGGAAAGTTAATAAGGCAACACAGTAAAACTATTTTTTCTTTGCAAAATTCAATTTTATTATTCAACATAATTGCCTTCAAGGGCGATACAGCGATTAAAGCGATCTTGCAATTTTTCGATACCATTTTAATAGTACTCTTTCGGTTTTTCCTCAAAATAGGCCTCAGTTTCGGTAATCACTTCATCATCGGTCTTAAATTTCTTGCCTGCGAGCATTCATTTCAGGTCTGCGAACAGAAAATAGTCGCTGGGAGGCAGATCTGGAGAATATGGTGGGTCCGCACCCACCCAAGCAATTCGAAGCCCAATTCATGCAATTTTGCCATCGTTTTCATTGATTTGTGATTTTTCAATTTTTTTCACAATAACAAAAGTTGCTTCACTCTCAATGCTGTAAGTCACGAACCAATCGACCGATTGCTGTCAAATTTTGAAACGTATCCATTGAAAGATGGTGCTTTGTGATAGTCAAGTAGATTTTTGCAAAAGGCGCCAGCTAGACGTCAACCTTATGAACATTTCAGCCGAACTGTTATTTGAGAAAATATTAGATTTTGTTGTTTTTTGATCAACCCTGTTGCTTTAAATGAGTTTTTTGAGTCACAAAACTACTCTTTAGCAACTGTGACTGCGGAGTATCACTTCGCTGGAAAGTACCTCCACTCGAGTTGAAAATTATTGCTTGTCTATTTCGCTATGATCGGAAAGTGGCACCCCAAGAACTCACCGCAGCATGCTGTCCCGGAGAGGGAGAGATTGTATGTTTGCATAAAGTGAAAATTTAATTTAGCACCGCTGTCGTTCTCCATCCTAGTGCCAATCGCCGCCGGAAGTGTACTCTCCGAATCGAGCGACACTCACATATTGGTTGGGAGGGTAATAGAGTTCGAATGCAGAGTTAGCATTCCTCCATTCTTATGTAACTAACTTTCCTCCTCCGAACAATGGAGACGAGTAAGTGAACATCAGCTTCGCGACGAATGTTTGAAACAAAGTCTAGGGGGTGGGGTTGGGGGAGAAATTTCATCTGTTTCACTTACCTAACTTCTTCCTCGCTCTTGGCAATCATCCAGTACACCTTGGAGCGTTTCCGCCGGGACCCGAGAGCGATCAGCTGGGACACGCTCACACCGTCCGGAAGTGGTGGCCTCCGGGGTATCTGACCTGTCCAGTGCGCTATCGCAAGCATTTCCGGGGCTTCCTTGACCAGTATTTTGCCCGCCGGTGACGATCGGCCTGGTTCCTGAGGAAGAACCCAAGAAAAGAACGGAGCCGGAAAAAATAAATATTGCTGTTAGGAAAAAATGTTTATTGTTATGACTTTAGATTTAATGGCCTCGAAAATGCTACGCTGCCGTAAACCTGCGTGAAGGAGCGTTGTGTTGAAGCGAGAGAATCGTTTGCAATTTCGCGCGAAAAACTGTCGTGCGGAAGGAAATTTCTCCCCGAGGCACGCAAGAAGGATAAGTTTCTTTCCCGGTTCGACATTTTGTCCCGTCTGCAGGGGAGGGCAATAAATGCTCGAAGAAGAGAAGCGCGAGGAAAACGCGGAAAATATATTGAATCCGGACCGTAATTTGTGAGAATTATCCACTTTAGCTCAAATGGCAAAAGTTGACCTGGCCTCTTTGCTGGGAAAGGGGTTCGATTCAGTGATTGTTGTTTGTTTTCGAGCATGAAATAATCAAACAACACTTGGAAAACTGTCGTAATCTTGGCATTCATCACGGAACACGCCAAGGACATAGGGAACGGTTTTTGTTTTGATTAGCATTTACAAGTGTGCAATTCATCCGCAAACTGTTGCGAAGAAGCGAAGCTAATCAGACGGGAAATTAGTCCGAGAAGTCTGAGAATTCCTCGCGAGCAGCGATTTTGTCTCCAGTGGTAGTCAAACAGCGGTTAGCTTAAGAAGCTTCATTAGTTTAATAGATAGTCGCAAAAATCAGCCTCATCTGCGAAATGGTCCCCAAGTCATCTCTGAGGATCCACAGAAAACGATAGGTAGGTAAATTGTATCAAACGACCGTAACCATTACAACTGCCGGATGCCATAATCATGCTTCCCGAGAGCCCAACGCCACCGTCACCGCCACCACCGCCATTATTTGCCCTTTGTCAGCGCGAAGGCGTGAGTGATTTTTACGGTTACGGTTATCACGCCTTAATGACGACATGAAAATTGTTCACGTTTCGGTTCGTCTTGCGGTGCGGTCACGGATGGCCACGGGGGGCCACACGAGTGGCGGAATGGAACTGAGACGCACAGTGTGAAGTCACAATGAAAAATAAATGAACCCTAACGCTGATGGGGTTCCACCGCCCCTGCGGGTGTTGTTAAATGGCGGATGATCAGCCTCCTGTTGAACGAAAATAAACGATCAGTGTGGGATTGACGTGGAAATTATTGTTTTTTTTTCTCGCGTGCGACTGACTCCAAAAGAGGATGGTACCTGTCAGCCCATCCAGAAGACAGATTTTTGTAGATACTATCGACATGTCCGTTTCTTGAATTTTTATCGGCCACTGCATACATGCTACCAAATCAAATGTTAACGAGAGAATTTATTGACGAAAATAATATGAAAATTAAAATGCCTCCATAGAAAAAATGGTGTCCCGGTATCTTCCTGAAATCGACCGTTTTGCAGATTTAATTGTCCAGGAGAATATTGAATCAGGTATCAGGTGGAACGTTAGGAATGGATTCTGACTAGGATTGGGCGATCTTGGATCGACATTTAAAAGATGGATATTTTCCATTCCGATTTCCGATTTTTTGGATCCATTCTTTGTAATCGAAAAATTTGCGAAAATCGATTTTTTTCTTTCAGGTTTTCGATCCTAACGTTGAAAAATCTAAGAAGTAATATAGAGGTTCATGTTTTTGGAACAATATTACTCAATGTGTATGATTTCAGAAAATTGATTCAAAGAGCTTTACCACAAAACCTGTCAAACAACTCAAGGCGATGTGCCTGGTGCAACATGAACGAAAACTCGACCAATACAGTGGTAGACATTCGTTTAGCCGCACCCTATTCTTCCTCAATATTTTTAAAAATAAGTCAATTCTTTGTACAGTTTTGCTCACAAAGGATGATTATTGTTTATTTTCATCGAATTCATTCTAAAAAAAGGATAAATTCACTTTTTGTTTTCTAAGTAATTCAAATATGTGGAATCAGGGTGGACATTCGATTAGCCGCATCCTAAAATTTCAATAAAAGAAAGTTTGTGCGGCAAATTTCGAGTCCAATAGGTAGCTAATATTTAGTATGTCCACCTTCATTTCGGATAACTTTGAAAACTCGATTTGGCATCGAGTCAGACAACTTTTAAAGTGTTGCCATATTGACTGTACATTCCAACATTCCTGAATTACTGCCTTGAGACTGGAAATGTTGTCAAATTGTCATCCGTTTGCATAGACCATCTCGGCCAAGATTCTCCATAGAAACACCATTCTCCATAGGTTCCCTATGGAATTGCAATCGACTGCCATCAGGTCATTCAAGAAGCGGAATGTCCTTCTCGGCAAACCATGCCTTCGATTGCTTGGAATCGTGGATCGATGCATAATCCTGCTGAAAAAAATGACATCCTCGGTAGCGTTATTCTCAATATGGCCAATCAAAACGTCCTCCAGTAATTGAAGATACTTTTCGGAGTTCATTCGGGTGAAAATGAAACAAATGGGAAGCTTGCTGTGATAGGAAACGGCTCCCCACACTGTCAAACTTCCGCCCCCAAAGTTTCGCTTCGATCTCACGACATGCCGTTGACTTAAGTTGTACCAATAGCAACTGTAACAGTCCGGACCATCAAAATTGAAGTTTTTTCGCCGGAAAATACAACATTTCTCCATTATAGTTTCCATTCCATGTATTGCCGGGCGAAAAAGAGATGGTTCTGCTTATGGATGGCAGTCAGTTTCGGCTTCCCTTGAAGTTTCTTCCTTGAAGTTTCTGATGTTTGGTGACTCATTCAAGATGCGCGCAATATGCCTCTTTGTTGCTGGAACAATCGATTCTGCCTTAATGTATGAGCAGGACATCGTTTCCTGGTTGCTTCGTGTCTTATTCGACCTTCGAGACGCAAAGTAAATTTGGTGTTCCCATTTGATGGTCGTTATATTCCATATTTCTGGCACTATTTAGAGAAATTCCGTACCACTTTCTCAGATCGATCAATTTTTGTTACGATCGAGCGGTTAGAAAACTTTTGTTCACTGAATATCTTTATTATTTTCCGCCCCTCTTCCGTCAATAGAATACCTTTCGCCATTTCTTTAAATTCTACGTAAATCGCTAATCTGACCAACTTCTTACCTTGCACATCTAATATTTATCTTGTAAATTGAACATTCCCAAGTATTTTTTCAAAAAACACAGATAAAGGCTTGGTGATTATGCGAGAACTCGATTTTATGCCCTGCGGCTAGACGTATGTCTCGGGAAAAAACGACGTTTGAATGTTTATATCCACCGATGCCGCCTTGTGTGTGTGATTGTGACGCACGTCCTTTCAATAAAAGTGACTTAAATATACTATCACTGCAGCAAATAAGTATCCCGATAAAAAGAACATTCCTAATTGTTTTGTAAGTGTTTCAAGTTTTTTTTTCAAGTGCGGCTAAACGGATGTCTATCACTGTATTAATTCTGACATAATGTTTTTGAGTTAAATCATGATCCGAAGTACTTGGGTTATGTTTTATGCTATCGGTTAAGCAATGCACCCCAACACTAGTTATATTTTTTCAGCACGCACCATACAGAATTTGTTGTTCTAGATAGAGTTTGTCAGCTCTCTGAAAAGACGCCTTGTTTTAAATACCATCATATCGAACACAACAATATCAAATACGTGTTTATTTTTCAACTTATTTAGCTTCATGAAAATTTTTATACAAATTATTTCTTCGTGTAGTCATCTTACACTACCTGTCAAGTTTATTCAGATCAATGAAATAAACGTTTTCGTGACTTGGGCTTTGTTTATTTGGGTTTTAGATTTTTATCGATGAAAGGCAATGCGATTAAAATGCGTTGCTCAGCGAAAGGCCCAAATATGGATTTGGAATGTGTTCCCGATGTATCAGCTCAAAATTTTGGGGATAATTCTTCTAATACTCCTAATAACTTTGCTTCAATCGACTTATGGGAGTCGTCCTTATTCGTCCCAAGACCATACTAGACTAAATGATTTGTTTCACCTTTGTCAGAAAGTAGTTATACCTTCAATTTTTCTTAAAAAACTATATTTTCATTGTCTATCGGTGTGCATGATTTCCACTTTTTTGCTACAGAATCGAACACACAAATTACATGGTTATTCTTCTGCGGAAATTGTTTATTACAAACGTTTGCGTGGCTCGCGCTTCGTTTATTTACGTTTGTAACCGAACCAGAATTTCACCAAGAAAGATGATCCTTCTGCAGGAATCTTCTGTTATTTTGGGACGTTAGACTCTTGCGAAGCTTAATGCCATCAACGCGAATACACTCTTTAAAATATTAATCCGAATTCAATTCCGATTCCAATAATACGTAAGCAAAGCAGCAAATTTTCCATTTTCATAGTCTTTATTTTTATATTTTCCAAATCAATACTCGGAACTTGACAGTTCAGTATACAGTAAAACCAGTTTTTGTGCGGTTTTATTTCTGCGAATTTTTTTTGTGCGATTTTTTTTGTGCGGTTTTCTGTTCTTGTGCGGTTTTTTTTGCGCGTTTTTTTCTGTGCGGTATATGAAATGGACGAAGTTATCGTTTTTTTCGATGGTTTATATGCATTTCAGTGCAAAAAAGCATATTTGCATCTCAATTATCCACTTCTGAAATCTTTCCCTTCCTCCCATCAGATGCTCTAAGTTTTTCTAAGTGTTTGCATGCCATGGTTTCTAACAGCAACACGTTTCGACATGCAACTAAAAGCACAAAACAGCCACGCGCAACCGAAAAGGCAAACTGTCCCATCGCAAAGCAGGGAAACAAAAGGAAATTGAACGGTGAATGGCGTGGATTTGAGTTATTTTCTTTTTTATGTGGTCCCTATCTACCGCACAAAAAAAGTTTTTTTCAAAATGTGTACCGAACACGATTTTTTAAAGCTACTGGTGAAGTTTTGCACGATTTTTTTATGCGGTCCCTATCCCCCGCACAAAAAAAGGTTTGCCTGTAGTTGTATTGTTGAACCCGAGTGCTAACCCGGGAAGCATCTCAGTGCGAAACCAACAGCTTTCGGGTTAAAACTGGTGCGAAACTAGGTTGAAATTCAGTGAATTAAAAAACGTTTTGATAGCAGTTATGTTGGGACTGGTGCGAACCTAGGTTGAAACTGAACAAAAACGATTTCGCTATAAATCATTGATACAGTACAGATTAAGGGGGTATTCTAGTGTAGATACACGAATTTCAGACGTTTTTTCTAGGTCCGTAAGAATAAAACAAACAATATTTTTACTATCCATTACATCATTATTTCTTCATCTATCTTTTGACAATGAAACAAAAATCGAACGGAGAAAAAATATTCATTACTAGAATAGTTCAGAGCTGATGAAGTGAGAGGGTTCAAAAATAGATTGTGCCTGGCGTACACGATTCCAGCAATTCTGGTTATCTGAAACAAAAAAATCGAACAGATTCTGAATCAGTAAAGATGCCGCTATCGCATGAACTTCGGAAAAGTCAATAACATCTTTTCTGTCAAAATGGTGGCCGTTTGAAAAACAAAATGCGGTTTAAAACGTTTTTTCTTCATTTCCCAATTTTTTCAAAATAGTAAAATTTAAAAAGTATTATTTTTTAGAGGTTCATGCGATGGAGAAATGCCTGCAGATTGTATCCATATAAATTCGACATGAATCGGTTCAGTGGAACTTGATATATCGTGTACGCCAGTTCGAAGAACTAGTTTGGGAGAAACGCGATTGAAGTTCATTGTTATAGCCGTACCAGGTTAGATACCGCATCACTAAAATGGCTTAAACTAGGTAAATAATAGGATTTTCGATAAGTCCTTTCTAGGATATATTCTTGACAGCCTAAACTACAGAAATATGGAGGAAATTTTTTTTTATTTTATTCAAATTTCTAGACTAGAATACTGCTATAAATATACAGTAAATACGGAAAATTTATAAAAAAAATGAGAAAGATAAAGCACGACGGTTGAAGGATGTTCATTTGAGTATTATGTATTTATCTTGAATTTTTCCCTTTCAAATGAATTCGAAAAAAATAAATGTAATTCGTGTAAATTATATTTTTAGGTGTTTTGATGAAAGAAAAATGTTCCAATAATATAATTCCATTCAGAACCGTAAAAGCCTACCTAAAATTTTTGCGGGAAGTAAAACTGAATTGTATTTAAGTTTAGAATTTTATGAAAATATTATAAGAAACGTAACACTTTTTGCTCCTCCTAATCGTTGATTTTTTTTTCGACAACAATTTAGAAGCTATTCTCATGATCCAGGTTCGCACGACGAAATAGCATTAAGCCAGGGTGCATTGTTTCGGAGGACATACGAAAACTTGATTGGCAAGGCAGTGGCAAACATATCAAATATCGAACTTGGAAAAACATCGACTGGAATATTTAAGGTAATTGAACCATATACCGACAGGGCTTACGATTACTTTTCGGATAGGGATTTTTATGTTGTTTTGGTTCACTTTTGACGACGTGGCAACCAGGCGCCAACGCTCGGAATGGGTTCGGATTAATACTTGAAGACGGACTAACTTTTTTATCTTTAAACATTATTAATCTATAATCATGTGATAAAGACAATTTCATCATCTCTCGGGTGGCCCTCGCCTTGGGTCTTACCTAATTGGTAACAATAAAATATTATTTCTACACCTAGCATTCTATCGCTTAGCGTCCTATTTATTTTACTCAACCCTCGTTTGGGTTGAGTCATAAAACTCTTGCGCGTTTATCTTTGGAAACTAAGGAAAGATAGACAGGAGAAACACATAGTCCCTTTTTTCTGGCAGAGATTACATTTGCCTCGATTTGCATTTGATTAACAGCCTCTATAATTTAAAACATCATCATCATCATCATTCAAATACTTTCGCTCCAGCTATCATACAGCAGTCTTTCTCAATGCTGATATCAGAGCAAAGTTGTGCAGAGTTTCAAGCGATGATACCTCTTTGTTAGTTGTTGAAAGTGGTATGTCAATCACTTTATTTGAAAAATAAAAGGTGCATGAATCAATTATTGACCCAAAAACTTGTTTCAAAAGCTTAAAACTGCTTCGAAATCAAACTATTGAAATCACAAAAATCTATGAGTAGGAACAACTTCATAAAAGTCCATCTTAATCAAGATTTGTCGTTGGCTGTCAGTGAAAGTTCCCTAAATATGCATCTTCAGAATACGCAAGAAGTATAGTTTAGAACAGAATCAAAGCATCAGAGAAATATTAAATAAGACATACGTCGTTGGTTTCCATACCGTGGAGATTGCACGAATTATTGATTTTATGCGTTATCGAATATATAACGATAGTGGGGAACAAATACATGATTGCCTGAAGTTACACTGTGTGTAGTACGAGGAAAATGTCGCTGTGCATATTGAGTACATGATGTGTATTGTTCTGAGTGCTTGTATTGTTCTCACGAGAACAAGAATCATGAAACAACCATCTTCAGTTGCCTCCACAAAACAACGCAAACCCATCGGTTCTTTTCAAGGCCACTAGAAATTTCGATGCATTCTAAAAATACATTTTATACTTTATACTTTTATACTTTTTTATCCTCAAATTGCCTCACTCAGTGAAAGCAATCATTTGTCGGCCCTTGTCATTGCTATCAAATATTTGTACAGAGTTTTAATATTAAATTTCTTTAACTTTTGTGCTCGACAGCAATAATTTCGTAGTTCTATGTTAACAGTGTGGTCGTGCCTTGCACATCACCTTTCTTTATTTTTGTTTGTGGCCTGTGACACCATGCTTAACACGTGTTTGTGGTCCCTAAGAAAAAAAAGGTTGAGTGCCGCTGGTCTAAACTAATATTCACAGGTTGAAATTGATTGAGCACCAGGCATTGATAGTGATTGAATAAAAAAAAAACTAAAATATAGCTAGATATTTTTTAGTGCTAACGAAACCATCTGTTGCAAATCCTCACTTGTACATCAATTAAATAAAATAATTAAAATTGAATGCAATTCATGACGACATGGCATATAATACGCCTACTACACCCATACCTCGCTTTACGGCTTAGATCCGTTCCACGAAACTTGGCCGCAAAGCGAAAAGCCGTATAAGGAATAATTTATTATAATACAAATTCATACAAAGTCAATCGAATCGGTGCCAAGTTTATAAAATGTATAACATGGCTTATTATTCGATATGCATTTTATCTTTTAATTTAATTTAAAATCGAAATTACATATTACAGTACATACATTTGTAGATTATATAATAATAGACTTCGAAAACCAACAATAATCCATAAACAAAAATGAAACAACTTCATGTTACATAAAATAGTTGTATGTATACTGCAGTTTCTTACTAAACCACCACTATATCAATATATCGATCATCTGAATTGATTCAAAAGTCCAAAAGATATGAATTTTTGAAAAAAGTTATTTTTGAAAAAAACCGAAAAAAGTTGATTTTTCGAAACACCTTAAAATGTAAATAAACACCTCTATGAGGAAAAAGAAACACGGCTCCACTATATATCGGTTTGACATGGAATGGCTGTGACATCGAAAAAAAGTTTTTTTTGCCGTTATAACGAATCATTTTAAGCCGTAAATCGAAAACCTGCCTTAATTGAAGAGGGCCGTTATAGCGAAATGCCGTATAAAGAGCGGCCGTATAGCGAGGTATGGGTGTACTCCACCCTTTTATGTATCTCACTGGAAGAACATTTTCTCATATCGATATAAATATGAAATTCAATAGTTAACTTTCAAAGACGTATGAACTGCAAAGTTCATTCGCGTTGCCGGCATTGAGTTTCGTTTACTAGCTTAGGAGAGTGTCAAAGAATAATTGATTTTCGGGCGGTATGAACACGTTTTTAAAATTAGAATTATGAATGGAAATCATCTTCTCGGTTTCTCGGTGGTATTTCGTGTTTTTCGGATCCTGGTAAGTATTTATCATGTAAACAAGAAGTATATAAGCTTTTTATTCTCGAATTCCAGTTGCAGTCCACGAAAAATGGGTATCGCCCGGATGACTATCCGCTGCGTAATTGCACGGAAACGCAGCGGATAGACATCCGCGATATGTGCAAGACAGATGCTAACGCGAAATCGAAGAGTACTTGGGACGATCCAATACCTTCGTGTTTAATGCCCTCCACGACCGCAAAAAATACGAAACGACTGGACGCCTCAAGGAAAACGACCGCGAAGGATAACTATGCCATAAAGTGAGCCTCGAAGAAAGATACCTTCAATGGCAGAACATGCAGGATAACGATCCGAAGCACACCGTCAAGACCGTCAAAAAGTGGTTCCAGGATAACAAAGTCGACGTCATGGAGTGACCAGCGCAGTCATCGGATCTGAAGCCTATAGAGTACCTATGGGAGATCGTGAAAGGGTGGGTGTATACGGAGAAGCCGATGAATGAGCAGCAACTGTGGGATAGGATCCAAGCTTGTTGGTACGCCATCCCGGTCACCACGTGCCAGAAGCTGGTGGAACACATGCCGAACCGGCTGCGTGAAGTGATGCGTAACAAAGGTTGCACGACCAAATGCTAACCCTAAAAGCTTTTCACGGTATGGTTTTTTTAGTTTTTATTTTTTTTCATGAATAATTTTTGTCGCTCCATTTTTGTTATTAAATATGCTTGAAACGCATTTTTTAATGAACAACTTTTTTTTAACTATAGTTGTTATCAATTTCTTCAAACAATGCAAATAAATTATTATAAATGAATTGATGCACTGGATTGGATTATATTTTGTCGATATTTTGTCACTTTCTTTTTTTTTTACTTAAGCAGTGTTCTCAATGTTTTGTCCGACACTGTATATGTAGGCGACAGCACCTTTCTGATTGTTCCTCAACCCATTTTGTTTACTTCAAATTCTATCTCGACACGCGAAACGTGTCGCCTTTCGCCAGGCCTTCTTTGTTCGACGATGACATTTCTTCGAAGAGGATCGTTGTTAACCCGATTTAGAAGCTCGGCAATTTGTTGTTCCAACAAAAGGGCAAGTCCCGATATTGTGTATGCAGCTGCGTTCTTGCCGGAATGAAAATGGCGAAAGCAAATATTTAGCCCAAAATTCCCGGAATTCTTCATGGTTAGCGCATTCCCTTCGGAGTGTAGCACGGGTGGCAACAATGTGCCAAAGCTTACTGGCGTAATTTTTCCATCCGCTTAATGGGATCATTCTTCTTCCGTCAGGGTTGTTCCGCAAAAAACCGCCGCGAAAACCCAACGCAGCGCCATCGAAAGTGAAGCGAGGAAAAATTACATAAACGGGTGATTCAATTTATTCAGGATGTTTTCCCTGCACTTTCGGGCGTGTTCGCGTGATGATGATGATGCTGTGGAAACTCGAAAGGTGAGCAGCCGCCAGCAACAGCTCGACACAGTTATTTCATAATTAATTGATCAATAAACAATTTGGTTTGGCTCGGTTGTGGAGCTTTTTTTCGTTATGCGGAGGTGATGCCAAATTAATTCATGATCAATTCCCACTTTGAAGTTGTGGGATATTGAATTAATTTAATATTTGACAATTTTTGCTCTGCCATGAGCAGAATGTGGTGTTTATTGTTGATTTTTTATTCACATAAGCCGAATTCATCCGCTGTTAAATTGGAATACTGCGTCTGTTTTACGCTCAAATGTTGTGTAAAGTCGGCGGCAGATAATTTATGTTCATGAACACTTCGTTATTATTGGCTACTGGAAATGACAAGTAAATTCATATAATTACACCTAAGCTGTTCCAGAGTATACTCTCCATCACCTTGTCAAGCCTTTTTTGGCAAGAAAAACAAAAAAAAAACTCCCGGATAACATCCGTGACGCTGACTTCAGATAAGTTCTTCTCGTTTTTTTTTGCTTTCTTCTTTGGGATTTGAAAATTGAAATTTATTTGCTCAGTGAAGGTATAGCTTGAGTGGAGCGGACCCAACAAAACAGAGCGAGCAAGGTAAGCGGAACCACCGGTAAAAAGGACTGCTGATTCCTGCTGCCACCACGAAGAAACCCGAGCCTGTTGGAAAATGTGAGTCGAATGCCTTAAAAGCGACTGAATGAAACAAGCTACAATGAATATGTAGAAAAATTTGTTGCGTGTATTTTCGCTCCGGGTTTGACTTGGGAACCGAAGCGAAAAAGGCTCCACATCAGATGGGTAGAAAGGGAAATGATCCCCCTTTTTATGGTGACATGCCTAGATGGGGGAAGGGAACACGGGGTGCGGTCAGGTGCGGAGGTTATGAATCATTAAAACGATGTAGTACTTGCTCCCTTCACTTCGGTGTATTATTGAAATCATAAATTTGAGCACACCGAACCGGATGATATTCCATTGCTTCGGAGCGGTAGAGGACGAACCGGAAGCTCCGATTGCTAAGAGGGTGGTAGACGGGAGTAGACCGTCTGGGACACTGATATTGTCGTTCTGTGACTTCCTTTGTCCTGTGACTGCCGATTTGACGTTTGTCGCTTGCTGAAAAAACAGGTTTAAAGCAAGGGATGCTTTAATGTCGTAACTCCGCATCCGCACTTTTTCAAAATGGCGTCAAGAATTATGTTCAGTGGTGTGAGATTCAGTAACGACTAAACCACAAAGGATGGCTCGGTCATGGTGTTTGAAGTTGGGAAACTTTGTCTGCACCCATTTGTTGTTAAAAAGTTGGACATAAAATGTTACGCCCTCTATGCATATAGAGCAGCAGCTTGAAGTTTGAAATACAATGTACGGTGTACTCAGTCATCAGAGAGAAAGAGAACGCGCCCTTGAGAATCCATCTCACAGCATCTCATCGTAGTAGACAAAAAGAAATAACTATACACACATAGAAACCATTGTTGTCACCCGAGTAGCGGAAACAAGGGATGGTATAACACGGCAAAACTGAAGGAGACGTGATGCTGGCAATTTCGAGAGTAATACCCTGCAGTTAATTTCCGATTCATGACAACGTACAAATGGCTGCGCTGGTACCTCTTCTTGTCGGATTTGGGTGGGATTTTTGGAACGGGAACAAAACTGGCATCCGACGGTTTGGCATTTGTTTGATTTAATTTGTGTCACTTTCTAGCGAATTGTGTATGTTCTTACCGTAAACCAGGCCATCGTCGAGTCGTCGTACAGGACCACCCATTCTTCCGACCATCGACTCCACAGGATGTGCTCTGGAAGGAAAAGCAAGGGAAGCGTTTTAGAATCTTCAATTTATATTGTTCATTCCGGTAAAGAAAATCTTCTGACTTGTACACGCGTCTCTTTGATCTTGCTACATAAAACACAACCATGGCGTGTTATCTAATATGGAATTCTCAACCAAGTATTTACAAGAATTACGTAAGTCATTCAAGGTGTGGCAGTGAACAACGTTTTGACTCACTAAACACAGGTCTCCACAGTCTCAACAAAGCGTTGTCGCACTATCAACAAGTCGTATCAAATCAGAATTTCACCGTATTGCTCTCTGAGATCTCCCCTTCCCCTTCCAATAGTCTATCCTATAGGGGAAGGAGGTCCTAACGCGACCGGTGGTCCTGAACATACCCCCTCTCGTATCTGAGCAACGGTGCTTCCTACCGAATTTTCAAGAGTGCCAGGAGAAAGGTGACACAACGCTGACAAATTGATAATATGGAGTAGTTCCACGTCAAATCAGCCTGCCGCTGACCAGACCTTCTCCGATTTTTTTTAACTTCGTTCTTATGATGGAAGCTTCTCAAAAACACAATTTTCATTAACATATGACCAATTGAAATTACGACTGATTTTTGGAAAGGGCGTAATCGAAATCATTATTTTTTTTTCAAAAAATCGTAACTCAAAATCCAGATGTCTGATCAAAATATGATGTTCGACAAAGTTGTTGGAAAATCAATGAACTATTTAGGAAAAATAACATTGCTCCCGTGGCCGAGTGGTTAGCGTCTCACACTATCATGCCGTGGGTTCGGGTTCGATTCCCGTTCTGGCCGGGGGATTTTTCGTCAAAGAAAATTCTTCCGGCTTGCACTGTGGTCACGCGTATTCCAGAGCTTGCCACTCCAGAGTAAATTCAAGGCGTGTTATTCGGCATAGAAATTACAACCAGGTACTACTAACAAAAATGACGCAAATCATGCTACATTGAGACGGAAAAGTTCCACTGGGAACGTTAGTGCCATCCAAGAAGAAGAACATTTCAAATGCACTGTTAAAAAATCTTGCTCAAAAATTGAATTTAATATTAAAAACTTTTATATCTCAAAACACGATATTTTTTTGTATATTTTTAGTGGAAACCCCTTTCAATTTAACAAAGTTTGATGTACAGTGGTGCTGTGGTAAATTCACCAAAATGGAGATATGAATGTTTGAAAATATATGAAATTTCAATACTTTGTAAAATCGTAACAATTTAAGAAAAGTAATATAAAAAATGAAATTTACATACGATTCAACATAAAAACCTACATATAACGTTTTGTTTTGGGATCAACCGTTCTCGAGATATAACCTTTTTTTTTGTAATGTCATTAAAATTTCTATACGATGTCGGAACATTTATTTGTTGTTATTTTATGTATTGTTATTTCCATCGATAGTTCTTCCACCCACCATTTATATTTGTGAAGAAAAAAGCGATAAATACAAAATAATAACATTTTTCGACTTTTGTTTATTTCAAATATGATTATTTATATACAGGAAATATTTCAAAATCTTCTTTGTAATTATAATATATCTTAGCTGCCAGAAATAGGTATAAATGAATGATGTTTATGTGTACCAGGAATTGATCGTTTTCTTGGAAATTTTGTTTAAACTTCTATTCAGCTAATCTATAATGATCTTTAGAAACATAACAGAAGGATTTTTTATTTTTAAAATTCTGCTTACAATCATTGGCCAAATCATAAAGGTCTCTTGAATTTTCCACCGGATGCTCATGCTGCCTTACGAAACTAGCTCTTCTTGCCATTCGTTTAACAGTTCCTCCTATTGCATCACATAGACCTTTGCCATGTGAAGTTGCCATTCAACATCTGAACCATAGCTTCTCGTAAATTCACATAGACTAGCAAAGTTTTTTCTATTCTTGTACTGAGAAGCAGCACCATCTGACATAAAGATACACTTTTTTATAGATGCCCCAATAATTTCGATATGAACAGCTGTACTGCAATGGCATCATGTTTTAAAACCTCCGAAATGACATTAAAGCTCAAGTTCGGTAGTGTACCATTATCATTGCAGCAATGATAGCTCTGAACCTCATCTTGTAAAACGAAAGTATAATTTTCTGCCAAACATTGTTTTCTTGTTTTTGAAAATCTTGCTTATTCATTTTTAATGAAGTCGTGATGTATCAATTCATCAATTTTCTTCACAAAACATGAGCAAAATTCAATTTTACATCTATCAGTTGACACCAGTGCATGGAAATATCTCTTCCGCATCAATCTTTCCAGCTGAATATCAGACCATATTCGATCATTACACCATTGCATTTGGGATACCGAAAATGAACCAACGCCAAGCCTCACAATCACAGCAGGCCACTCATAGTTGATTCATTCACTTTTTCGTTCTGCTCTGCGTTCACGGAATGCGAGCAAGAGGAAGTATCCCTAGTTTTGTCATTCATTGATATTAACCCATTTTAGGCCAAGCGTTCGAAAAATCGAACGGCAACTTTGATAATTTTTCATGTCTTTGGAAAGGAACCATATGGTAATGTTTTGGCACCAAAGATAGCTTAATTTATTAGCTACCACTTATATCGATTTCATTCAATTTTGAGTAACTTGGCATATAGGGTTATGATTTAAAGCGAGTATATTTGAAAGATGTTTTCAATTTCAAATAAAAAACCCAATAAAATACAAAAATATGTGAACTTTTATACAGTATTGCTTTGATAAAAGGACATACATTGTGATATAGAGCGAAAATCATCAAATGATTGAGCCACCTACAGAAAAATAACAGCCGGGGAAATTGAGTGTTCGAAAAATCGAACGTTGGCCATAACGAGCATTTTTTTTCTGCTGAATCAACACCAACACATCTAACCTCCGCTGCGAATTTTGATTTGTTTACTTTAGAAGACGGAAGTTTTCCATTTATTCTTGCATTAATTTAGCAAATATTATTGAAAATCTGTGTGATTTTTTGTCCGGTGAAGGCGGCCCGTAGAATTTCTGTTGTGGAGAAGCTGGAGGAAATGATCTGTACGGAGCCGATCTGGCGTGGAGGTAACATCCATACTTCTCACGCTCAAGATCACGAGTTCAATTCTCACTCCCGACATTCTTCCAAAATGGAAGGTAAAAGTGACGAACCAGCCAGAAGCGTTGAAAGTCACTATAATACAGAAAAAAAAAAAAAAAATCTGTACGTTTAACGAGGATTCTAATGAGATTGTTTTGTGTGAATATTCTTCCGCCGGACCGAATAATAACCTCATAACCCTATATGCCATTGTTTTTTCGCAGTACTCTGGTACTTCGCAGGTTTTGGAAAATGTTCGATTTTTTCGGGAAATGGATAATTGGGGAGACTAATTTTTAACCATTGACATTTCTCCACAGTCAACAATAAAAATAACAGCATATGGTTTCGTTTGAAAGAAAAAGCATGCCAGTAGTAAGTTAAAATTACATGAAATAAGAAATGCCACATCTCACCTTAGGTAGATTAATTTGGATTTATACTTAGAGACCTCCATTCTCCTGTTCTTGTTCTTCCGGGAATCCAAAATTGATGCATTCATGAATACCGTATATTTGCTAATTGAAATGACTTTTAGTTCGCAGTATGTGTGTACTTGCAAAAAAAATTGCGGGTTTCGGCCAATGTTCGATTTTTCGAACAGTCATTTCCCGGAAAATGAAAGATGGGAAAAAATAATTCTTGAACATTGGAGTTCCTTTAGCGTTAATAATCGAAAATACAACAATGGCTTTCGTCAAAAAAATAATTTTTACAGCTTGGTCGTTAATGGGTTAATATACCGGTTCATTCAATATCAACATCGTTCTCCGAAACTGACGAAACGGTAAAATTCGCCGAGGAAGATAAGGAAGTAGGGGAAAAGGCCTACACTGAGCTACACTTGTTTTCTCTCAATCAATAATGTTTAATCATTATATCAAGCTTCAAACTACCGAATATATCATAAAATAAAAGAGATAATTTTTGGACGTTAACATTTGATGACACGATCGGAACTCTCACATTTTTTGACAATCAAAGTGCTTGTTGTGTTCATGCTACCGTTTGCTTCCACCTATCGAATTTTACTAGAGTTTTTTAACGTTAGGTACATACGGTTCAACAATAGATGGAGATGACATTATATAGAATCCAAGTTGAGCCGTACTTTTTGAGATAAAAAGGGTGGTCCAAATCACCCCATATGTCCAACTCACCCCGTGTTACCCTACAGAAAATTCATAATAGTGATAACAAGGATAGCGTTGTGGAGTGTGATGGAATCGACATTGTAAGCTGAGGAAGAGGCGTTTTCAAATTGTTCAAGCAAGTAAGGTTCTCGTCTCAGTTAAAATGGTTTTATTTTACATAGTGAATATGCAGTTCCAATTGCATGTGTCAGAAATGCTTCAAAATACTCCAATTCCGATGTGAAAAAGTACCATTTTGACTAAAATTTCGAACACTTAATTTTTCCTCAAATTCCGAACACTTCATTTCAAAAGCTAAATTTACTAAACATCAATGTTGTTTTGATACCTATAAATATTGTTATACTGAAGGGTATATGCTAAAGAATATCGGGGTTTTCATTATCCATTTATTAATATCATTGATGTTCAATAAATTTAGTTTTCAAAATGAAGTGTTCGGAATATGAGTCAAATAGGTATAGCTATATTTTGTTCTATGGTGAAAATTAAACAGCAAATACGGTTAAAAAAGATCAAAGATCGCGTAACAAAAACAAAAAAATTAATAAATAGAAGGATAGTGTCTAAGACACGACCGCATTGGGAATAATTAGAGCTTTTTCCGACATACATTATTATAATTCACACAAATACTAGATCCTTGTGCAGAATTTATTGGAGTTTTTAAAACTGCCTTTCGATTTGCTGTGCGATAGTTGTTTATTGACATATTCATTATCAAAAACTAAGGGGTAATTTTTAATTCCAACCGAAATATCTCTGTATGGGAAGGTCCTACAAGAACGTTCTAGGAATCAAATGAAAGCTGGTTGATAAGGTTAATTGGATTGGCTGTTGATATGGTTAGTAAAAAAATGTGTTACAAAATCTTTGAAAAAACAGAGAATAATCGATTTTTCATTTTGTTGTCCACTAAACCTACACACACCAAGATAAAAATATGTACGTAAAATATTATAATACCTGAAAGATGTAGCTTCAAAATGATGCGCAGTCGTAATTTAAATTGGTAATATGATAATGAAAATTGTGTTTTTGGGAAGTTTCCATCATAAGTACCAAATTTGAAAAAAAAAATCGAAGAAGGTCGGGTCAACATTTGCTGTTTTTTGTGTTCTTCGGCTGATTTGCCGTGGAATTGCTCTATGGTGAGGGCTCTCTTCATTCTAGCGTTTTAGCATTATTTTGCGTTTTTATTACTTCAAAAACAGAAAGTATATATCTATGACCTGTATGGAAAATGAGTTCAATGTTCTATTAGATTTCGAAACATTACAAAACAAAGCAATTTGAATTGCTTATGGAGCAATTCCAAATTGTCCTAAAAATGCAGATTTTAAAAACATGTATGTTAGATTCGAATGAAAGTTTGTATTCCGTTTGGGTTGGAGGAAATATGAGTTTTTCACAGCAATCGGGAATTTCTTGATTCAAGTGTAACTTTTGAAAAGGGCCAATCGATTTTAGTAAGAGAAATCTTTGATAGATATATCTCAGAAACTATGAGTCGTACCGAAATAGTGCCTTTAAAAGAGCTATAGAGTACTAGCTGACCCGGCAAACGTTGTTGTGCTATAAAAATTATTTCTAGTGGATATTTAGGCTGTCCAATAAAAAATTACTAATGTATTGTAAGTGTGTTTAAACGTTTAACGATCTATAAAATTAATCGATTGTGATGGATGAAGGATAAATTCCACGTGAATATCGAGCAAATACGTAAAGATTTGACTGAAGCAAAATTGAACAAAAAAAAAACATTTTTTTAAATTGCTGAAATTTGAATGAAAATCATTGCTCGATGTTGTTTAAATACTTAGCAGAGAGTCTTAACTTAACGTTTCTTCTATAAATCTCATTGTCCGCCAAAACGCCAAAACTTTATCCATAACATAAAATTATTATCCGAGGCAATTTTCGTTCAATATTTTTCACCACTTGCAGAGAAAGTGTTATCCTGTTACACAGAACACATATTAGAGACTATTTTCATTTTTTCCGTGGATTCTTTTTTTCATATATAATTTTCGTTCTAAAAGCGTGTTGATTTCACTCGAAAATGCACTATCATTTTCGTTTCGCAGAAATAGTTAAATGTCGAATTGCATGGCAAGGCTGCCACATTTGCACAACTAAATTGAACTTAAGTTGCGATCTGTTTGGGTAGTTCTGATTCGATCGAATTTCAGAATACAGGAGAATAGTTCATTAGTAGATGAATCTGGAATTTCCGAGGAAATTACTCTATCTTTTAGCTCAGAGCGTATTTTGTTGACTAACCAAACTAAAAATGTGCATATAATGTAATCCTCGCTTTTGTCATTCAACCGAATACATCCAGCAACATGTTGGACGGAATACGTGTAATTTTGTAATCGATCTCATTAAAGATTTTATTTGTTTTGTTTAAACACACGTGCTGTCTTATGAATAAAGGCTGTGTGTTGGTGTTGCTCATGATAGCATCTTGCAAGTGAATGTATTCTTCCTCAACCCGCTTCTGTTGACAGTGTCATAGGAATCGCAGTAGTTCGCTCTTGCGTTCCTTTGCGTATATGTTGATCATGGATTACTGACACGGATCAAAACATTTCAGAATGACATTGTCTTGATCGAGTCAATTCATCAAACGACATACATAAGAATCAATTGATCACACTTTCTTGTTTGTTTCGTCTTCTCCAACCACATGTTCGAAAATACTAATTCAAAATGAGGAATGACGTTCTTAATGATTGAAGTAACTCATCTCGCTCTTTTACTCATTGTTCTCATCCAAAAAGGGTTCCAGTTGAGTTTACATGCGCATGTGTGAGGTGAAGGTTCGATGAAGAGGACGATCTGGCATTAAACAGCATAAATAAATTAGTCCTGTTTGAAATACGAACAACGGATCAATTATTTGGTATTTTTTACATAAAAATACAAATATCGCAATTAAAAATAGGAGATAGGGGTAAAAATCGGTTATATATGGTTATTTGTTTCTTTTTCAAGCCAAGTTTATGCAAAAAATACAAAAACAAAATTATTCAGATTGATTTTTTGGGGAAACAACCTAATCGGTATTAAATATACAGTAATAGGTATCCTATATAGTTTACGACCTATTCTCATGCCTACCAAGTTTTTTGATTTTAATTTCATTAAAATCTGTCGAGCAATTCCGGAGGAGTTCGACGACGAACACTTTGTGGAACATCGAATTTCTATGTTTTTTCAAAATATCGAATTTTTGTATGTTAACAATCATTTTTAGCCACATACTATGAATTCTGATGTGATTTAGAACAAAAAAGCTCATTATCAATCTCCTTCTATATGCATTCATTCTAGAGATATTTGAAAAAAATATTTCTAATTAATTGTCTTTTTTAACTTCATTTGTTTTTAAATTTATATATGTATTTTTTGATTCTTTCATATAAAATAGAAGAAGTCATGTAAAAATTTTAAAAAATGAGTCCAAGATGGTAAAACTATTTTTGACGAACTTTGTAGAACATCATTTTTTTATGAATTTTAAAAACTTTGAATTTTTGTATTGACAATAATGTTTAGCCACAAATTATGAATCCTGATGTGATTTTAAACAAAAATGTTTTGTCATTTGTCGACTTCATTTGGAATTGTTCAGTACTAAGCTGAGATTTCTATACCGAATAAAACGCCTTAAATGTATTCTTGAATGGCAAACTCTGGAATACGCGTGACCACAGTGCAATTTCTTTGACGAAAAATCCTCCGGCCAGAACGGGAATAGAAAAGAACCCCCGGCATGATAAGGTATGACGCTAACAACTTGGCCACGGGAGCATATCTCGAGTGCAAAGGGTTAATATTGACTAAGAGTCAATATTAAGAGACATAACTCTCGCACCTTTTGGATCCAACCATGTCAAGCAGTTCAGTTTTTACAACGTACAAACTAACGACATTTCAAGAAACGAACCAATAGTCAGCTTTATGCTTCCGCCCGGCGGGACTTGATTGAATGGACTCACAAATATCCAATACATAATGTCTTCGTGAACCTCGATGAAGTTCACCCAATAGTCAGTCGAAAAAACATGAAGCAAACAAAAAAAATACCGAACAACAAAATCGAAAAATGAACCTAACCACATGAAAAGCAACTTCGTTTAATCAAACATCCGGTAAGCAAACACGAAAGGAAGCGCTCAATGCTGTGATGGTTGTGTCGCATTGGCAGGAAAACATGTTTTATTTCCATTCAGCAAAAGGACAAACTTAGGCTTTTGTTTGCTAGTGGGAACAAGTAAATACACATGGGAATTGACTTCGCCGTGGTTTGGAGTTACCGGGTTTCAAAGACTTTTTTCCCCGGATGAAATGTAAACTCAGTTCATCAAATACAGCCTCGGTCGAGAATGGGAAGGCTTCTGAGCTGAAAACTTTTGGTATGTAAAGAAACGGAACAAGAAAATGGCATAATGGTCATAACCTCTCCAAAGATGATTGATATCACTGTTCAATCGGAAGCTCAATCACATTCGCTCTCGTAAAAAAAAGGAGGAAGAATTTCTTGGCGTCACACGCCAACAGAAGCCGAGATGTGACATGTAACAGCTTCTAAATTCTCTCCTGGTCCTTCAAAGGACATGTAAAATGATTGATTGATGATGGTGTGGTGTCCAGTGCAACCGGCTGTCCGAGAGAGGCCCTCATTTCATTGCGGAATGGGGAGCAATACTGTGTCAACAGCAGCAGCAGTAAATCGAGGGTTGGAATTTCAATAGAAGATTTATGGGTTTCGGGTTCAGAATGGTCTCGGTCTCGGCTCGGAATAATTTGCCACCAATGTTTGTTTGTTCTCTAATTGGTTTGTTTGAATTGTTGCTCTATTCGCCATCAACGGAAAGTTGATTGCGCTCATTAGAAGGGAAGGAAATAATCAATACTTCTGTCGATTGTGTGAAATTATGTGTGTTCAATGTTGGTGAAGGTTTCATGCCGTGTTTGGTCATGAGATATGCCGCGTGATACCACGCCGGGGAACGATCTCACATTATTTTTCAGTTCTCTGAGCAACGTTGTGTCGTGAAACTAGCGCACAACAAAAATCGTCATGGTGTCAAAGGAATTCTACTCATTAGGCAGCGCACAATTTTATCGTCTTTTTGTTTGCCATCTTATTTCTTCCAAATTTTAATTTGATTGCGGTGATTTTCGGTCACTTTACCCTTTACCTTCAGTGTTCTCTTCATAATGGTCCAGTATTTTTCAATTGGCCTGAACTGAAGACAATTGAGTGGGTTGAGTATTTTTGGAACAAACTTGTTCTGCCATATAAAATATTTTTAGTGAATATGTGGGTTGTTAAATAAAAAATAACTAATGTATTGTAAGTGTGCTTGAAAGTTTTAACGATCTATGGAATTGATCCAATGTGATCGATAAAATAGAACGGATGAAACGATTTGAACGAAGGTCTGCTGATGTATATGCTGCCGAAAATGACGGTGTAAGGATTTAGTTTGTTTACAGTTTTTAGATAGTGAGATTGAAGATTTTAGATTTTAAAAAATAAAGGCGAAGTCTACAATAGTTTGAGCAATGCGCGATGAACTTCATTAGGGAAAGACGTGGTAAGACCGTCCCCCTAAAAAAAACAAATTTTAATTTAAACGTCTTTCAGGATTTCCCCTATTTGTTGTACTACATATCATTGAGTGTCTAATAATCTACTACTAAAAAGTGAGTAACTCATTGATTTTTGAAATGATAAAAAATTGCTTTTTCTTTCGCTGGCGGGGTAAGAAGGACCATGACGGGGTAAGACGGAGCGATGCTATTTTCAAACAGTTTAGTCTAGTAAAAATAACAGGAACAGTGTTGTCTAAGGTTCTAAATGTTTGGGGTTGTTCATAAACTACACAAAAACTTCCGAAAAGGCCAAACATATTCCATGAGCAGAGTTTTGCAAATATTCGTGAAAAAATTACCAAATTATCGGAATTTATAAGGACGATTATTCGACGACTTCCTTATGTACTTTCGGGGCATTTGTGTGTAAAGAGACGAGCAAAAAGATGGTATTTTATTGGATATGAATATCATTCAATATCACGATGTATGGCGCGTTTACCCCGTCGAATGTGGACCGTCTTCCCCCCAGAGAACGTTTCGCATTATTTTGCACTTTTCACGCATTTTATATTACATTTGACATACCTTCTAACGCAGAAAGAACCGGAGCAATCTACTGATCGATTGGGACACTGACAATTAACTGAATACACAGTTTTCGCTGGAAAAATATTTATTTTGGTTGCCTTGAAAATTAGATCGTTTGCAACCACAATGGACGAAAACTTTGTTTTGCTTACAATTTTGATATTTCGTGCGCTCAAATGTTGCCAAGTATTTCCAAGCCAAAAAACTGAGGATTTCTTATAAAACTAGAAGTGGCCCGTCTTATACCGCCGGGCGGTGTTACCCCGTCTTTCTCTACAAGAGATTACAAATTTGAAGTGGAATGAAGACGGGGTTAGCCCTACCGGAATACTCGTAAACACATTTGTTAAATAGATGGTTATAACGAGATTTTTCTGAGTTAAGGCAGATCTGATTGTGAGTTCCAGCGGACATGTGTATATCCGCAATGTTATGAAGGGCATAGCAGTTTTGACATAAGCCAACATCATTTCGAGGGGTGTGATGTGAAAACTGGAATGTAGCTGGAGATAACCCTATCGGAGTACTCGGAAATTCATGTGGTAAATGAATGGTTATAACAAGATTTTTTCTGAGTTGCGGCAGATCTGATTGCGAGTCCCAGTGGGAGTATTATTCCTAGAATATGAAGAGCCTGAAGTGTTAGCTTGAATTAGGTTTTGCGAAACTCAGCTGCCTGAACTCGGAAACGATCGCATTAGTAGACTGTTATGGAGAATCTAGTAAAGCGGGAATTCTTCTGTAAATTCACGACTGATACGGACATATGTATTGGGTTGAATTCCCGATCGGTGAAGGATTTTTGACATAGGACTATGTCTTTGAACGATTCATTAAGAGTTTTCAAACGTATATTATTCAAAATCGTTATTGCAACATATGTTGTGTTATATACCATTAGACAGGAAATTTATCCAGCATTTTTTTGCATGAAACACTAACAGAAAATACAGTAAAAAAGTTAAACAATTTGACGATTAAAATGGGAATGTTTATTCGATTGCACTAACCACTTTACTCCTCGACGCAACGAGCAATCTTTTTGCCTAAAATTCATCGTTAGCTCACAATGTTAATCGCTGCGTATCACAAGTTATTCTGAATTTTTCGCACACACAGGCATTTATAAGTTGACAGAATCAATGGAGGGATGGTCTTGGAGGAGGGTTTTACTCTACTATCCCCAAATTAAATCAATTCGGGCTTAATTCACGTCTTTATCCTTAAGATCTTGCTACTAACAATTTATGTAATTGCGGTCCAGGATGTCATATTATCGAGCATGTCGTTTGGTTATGTAAAAAATGCAATTAATGGCTGCTGATTGAGAAATTCAAAAGGGTATACTCACGCATATCAGATTAAGATAGCTTGAGTAGTCGCGATCTTAATATAATGTTCCCCATATATGTCTACCTTAGAAGTTCGCTTCACATCCTCGAATGCACTTGCCCATTATCCTTTCCCTTTCCTCTACAAAAGCTACACGAACTTCCCAAGAGAGCACTCATGGTTATAGGATACACAATATACATCACCTGATTAAAGGGTGTTCGGATCAAAAAGTGGTCAACTTAAATGCGCCGTATTTTTTCTAATCATTCATATAAAAAACCTGATCACCCCTCATTTTGTAGGTGTGTGTGTAGAATGATGCCTCTATTTGGATTTTGACATTAGATCTTTAGTTATCAAAATGGCGTCCAAGCAAGAGGAGCGACGAATCAAAATTTTGTACATGCATCGTGAAAATCCAAACTACACGCACGCAGAAATAGCAAAATCGTTGAATGTGGCCAAATCAACCGTCACCAAAGTTATAAAAGTGTTCGGGAACGTTTGTCGACAACTAGAAAGCCTGGCGCAACCCCAACCTCTCCGTTCGAGATGCCGCAAATAAGTTGGGAATATCGTCTACAACCGTGCATGAAGCTAAAAACGATCCGGACTATCGACTTATAAGAAGGTAGTGACTCCAAATCGCAACGATAAGCAAAACCTTACGGCAAAAACAAGATCTCGGAAGCTGTATACGACATTGTTGACAAAGTTTGATTGCGTGGTAATAGACGACGAAACCTACGTCAAGGCAGACTTCAGACGGCTACCTGGACAAGATTATTATACAGCAACCGGAAGGAGAAAGGTGGCAGACATTTTCAAGCAAATTAAACTATCAAACTTTGCAAAGAAATATCTCGTTTGGCAAGCTATCTGTACCTGTGGCTTGAAAAGCGACATTTTCGTTGCAACCGGGATCGTCAACCAGGAAATTTACGTGGAAGAGTGTCTTCAAAAGCGTTTGCTACCTTTCCTAAAGAAACATGACTTGTTTGTGCTGTTTTGGCCGGATTTGGCATCCTGCCATTATGGAAAAAAGGCCATGGAGTGGTATGCCGCTAACAAGATGAAGGTTGTGCCCAAGGATAAGAACCCTTCCAACACACCAGAACTTCGCCCAATCGAAAAATATTGGGCGATAGTTAAGCAGAACCTTAAGAAGACCCAAAAAACTGTTAGCAGCGAGAAGCAGTTCAAAGCAATCTGGCGTTCTGCGGCGAAGAAAGTGGATAAGGTGACTGTACAAAATCTGATGGCAGGCGTCAAACGAAAGGCTCGCCAATTTGGACTAGGTCGACCGGAATCTTAACTGAATATTTTTTCCGTCTTTTATACATATTGAACTTCAAAAAGAAAGATATTTTGATTTTTTTAATTAACAAATAATCGATTTACACCCAATTTAGTTTGACCACTTTTTGATCCGAACACCCTTTATAAAGTTTTTACAACCTACAATATTTTTTCCGTCTTTTATACATATTGAACTTCAAAAAGAAAGATACTTTGATTTTTTTAATTAACAAATAATCGATTTACACCCAATTTAGTTTGACCACTTTTTGATCCGAACACCCTTTATAAAGTTTTTACAACCTTAAGTTTTTAAAATTGCAATATATTTTACAATATATTACAAATAATGTTCCGGACAACGTGGCAACGAAGAAAAAAATATTCTATTTTCATCTATAATATATTTCTGAAGTCATAGATTTATTCGAATTAGGCTTATATTTATGTCTTAACTATTAACTATTTAGACTTGTGTTTAAAAATGATAAATGATGACTCCTTGTCTTCTTCTGCATAATTGAGTAAACAGAAGAAAATGGTCGTAATGGTTTTAATGGTATTTTTGTGTACATTTTTGAACAGAATGCGGTTTCGGATTCTACCATGTTATCTCATCAACCGTAAAGGATACAAGTTAATACAGGAACGATTTTTTTCAGGGCTTTGATTTGATGTATCGAAAGAGAAAAAAAATCCAGATTTTGAACAATGAAAAAACTCAATTCAAATGCAATTACTACACACAATCATAGTTCTATGTCATGATCCCGTTCGTGCCCTTAGACCCAGAGCCATCAATTTTTTCGATTGGAAATCTTCTTGTCATGTCATGGAATTAGAAAGCTCGCGTGCTACCCTAAAAAGTTCATGAAACTTAGGTTCTATGTCTGTGGCACAACCAGTCCGTTTTATTAATTTTTTTTTTCATTTATACTTCGGTATCTAAACTAGTTTAAAAATAACAAACTAATACAAAAAAAATTACAAACTAGAACCGACACCTTTTAATGAATGCTGCCTTATTAAATTTATTGGATACATCCTGGGGTAGTTCATTCCAGTGAACAACTCCTCTTACGAAAAATTATCTACCATACTGTGCTGTTTCGTATCGAGGTATAATGAATTTACGTAATCGGGCACTTTGAAGTGGACACAACTTGTTATATAAATATTCAGGTTTGTGAGTAGTAATGAGCTGATGAATTTATATGGCTGCCCTAGGTTTTGGAAAATTGTAAAACCAGTATCTCAACAAGTTCTTCTGCAGATGAGTGACACGAGAAAAACTGTTAAGTTTGTACATAAAACGCACACAAGAGTTCAAAGCAACTCTGATTTTATAAATTGCAGCTGCTGATACAATAAATACATTTTATTGATTGATGGTACAAATGTAAATTCTTATAACTAATTATCCTAAAGACAACTCGTCCGGCTCAAACCTTTGTACGGAAATGAGGTAGGACCATCATTATTGAAATAAAAAAAAACATATTTGCGGTAACAATATCGAACAGTCATCCATATATCACAATGTTACTGTTACTATGTTACTCAATATTGTTTGAGTACCTTATAGACATAGTCCCAACTTAACATTTTTTCTAGTTGAGTTAGGATTCGCTAGAGCCAATTTTCATTAACAATTTTTGTTTTAAAAGCGTGTTCGATTCATTCGAAAATTCATTATCATTTACGCTTCACAGAAATTAATTTTTTTACAGGGCGTATTTTGTCGACTAACCAAACTAAAAATGTGCGTATGAGGTAATCCTTGCTTTTGTTATTCCATCAACGTGTTGGATCAAATACGAATACGAATTTTTAGTTTGAACACACGTGCTGTAATGTCATGACAATGTATGCGTTTTGGCCTATCAATAGCAAAAGCTGTATTGGTGTTTCGTATGATAGTGTCTCGCAAATGAATGTATCGCTCCTCACGCCGCTTCTGTTGATTGTATCGTATATGTATAAGTATGCGTATATGTCGACCATGAAATGTTGTCACGACATCGTAGAATGACGTTGTTCTGACCGCGTCGTATCATTATACGATACACACAACAATGCGTCGAGCGCACTCTCTTGTTTGTTTCATCCTCGCTAACCACATGTTCATAAATATTGATCCAGAATGAATAATGATGTTCAAAATGAATAAAGTATCTGTGGCGGGATCTCGTTGTTTACTGTTCATGCGATATCCTTGTTGTTTCTTCAGAGCGTCCGTGGGATTTTTCGTTGAAGAAATTTCTTCTGACTTGCGCCGTGATCACACATATTGTAGAATACATTCAAGGCGTATTATTTGGTCTAGAAATCTCAACTAAGCATCTGAGCATATCTAATAAGTATCGTATGACAGTTCGGCTGAAAAGTTTATAAGGTAACACAGTTAAATGTTTTTTTTTTGCAAAATTCGATTTTTTTATTCAACATAATTGCCTCCGAGGGCGATACAACGATTATAGCGATCTTGCAACTTTTCGATACTACTTTTATAGTACTCTTTCGGGTTTTCCAAAATAGGCCTCAGTTTCTGTAATCACTTCATCATCGGTTTTAAATTTGTTGTCAGCCATTCAGAAAATAGTCTCTGGGGCCCAGATCTGGAGAATACGGTGGATGCGGAAGCAATTCGAAGCCCAATTCATGCAACTTTGCCATCGTTTTCATTGATTTGTAATTTTTCTATTTTTTCACAATAACAAAAGTTGCTTCGCTCTCAATGCTGTAACTCACGAACCGATCGACCGATTGCTGTCAAATTTTGACACGTATCCATTGAAAGATGGTGCTTTGTGATAGTCAAGTAGATCTTTCAAGAGGTGTCATCTAGACGTCAACTTTATGCCAACCTTTTCAGCCGAACTGTTATAGTTTAAGACCTATTCTCATGCGTACAATTTTTTTTTGTGTATGATTACATTAAAATCGACCGGTCTCTTTGGGAGGAGGTCGATTTTAACGAACATCGTGACACGAACATCGTGACACGAGATTTTTATATACACTTATCTTTCGGTAACTGTACCAGAAAGGAAGTCCAGTTATCGACATTCGCTTTTCAACTGGACCGGCATGTGAAAAGTCAAATTGAGGGGAACTTCAATGATTTTTTTTAATTGGCGTTGATCTTTAAATAAGATAAACTAACGGTGTCCACTAGAAGTTTTCCATTGAGCGCGACAACATATGTGATATACAATTTGGGGAAAATATTTTTCTGTAATTTAATCAATATTTTTGTCACGCAAAAATAATTTCAATTTTTACAACATCTCAAATTACATTCGAAAGCCCCCCACAGCATATTTTCAAATTGAATATGGCGTCAATTGTTTACAAAATTCTGCTTTTTAACTGAACCAAAGCCTAGTTAAAGAGCAGTCCAATTAAACTAAGTTCAGTAATCGAATGATTACTGTGTATATACTGTGCAAAATTCTCCTTCACTTTTGCATGATGATTGTTTCCAAAACACGCTCGATCTACGGAATGGCATGATGCCAACACACACAAGCTAAAACATCATAAACCGTTCGCTAGGAGCGCTATAATAACACTGTAATAAAAATCAAATCGAATCAAACAAATACAATATCATCGGAGCCTAGGTTGCCCAACCTTTATTGAACAATTCGGACGACGCGACTATACATGAAATTTAAAAATAAAAAAAACCCAAAGGAGTTGATTTCATTCCAGAATTATTTTTTTTCGAGTGACAGCTCTCAAACAAACAGAGAAACAACGCAGTGCCTACTTTGTGAAGCACAGCAAATTCTGCGAACCGCTTCACAGTCAAGTTGACACGACGTACGATTGGCGGGGCGCGTTCAAGTATCCTGCAAGTATATTTCACTCGTTGTGGGGAAACAAAACCCAAACACTCGACGCGCCATCTCTGTTTGATGGATAAATAATGCTCTGCTGAGACAGACAAACTTAGGTTTGGATGATCGCGAAAAACGACGGCCCTTTCCGGCATGCGAGTTTCTGCTCGCCGTGGTGGGAGTGATGGTGGAGCTGAGCAAAGATTAATTTGTTTATGGAAAGGTTTAAGCATCAGAAGACCCCACGACTGCGAGTGGATTCTCGACGACGAAACTCCAACTCTGGACTTTGTTGGAGTAATTTTGTTTACTTTTTTCTCTCATATGTGATGACAAGGATTAAGAGGCTAAACGGAAGGAAGGGTAGTAATTTGGCATTTTCTCGTTCACTGTTGAAACTGTCGGCACCGGATTACGGAATCATTACATAACCTTGCATGAATATGGTCGCTTCTGGCCTGTCTCTACTGCTTTTTTCTCCTCTACTCCACATAACGAAGGGTACTGCGAATGACAATTTATGTCACAACCAAAAGTGCAGACACTAGCCTTCATTCTCACAACTTTATTATTCGCTGGTTTCCGTTTCCTGGATCTGGGTCGGAAAGCAGAAGCGCGAGGAAACGCGACATGCTTAATTCTATTCGACGCTTTACTGGCAGTGACATGCCTAGAAGCAAACAAATGACTTCCAGGACTCTCTCACAAAATAACCAGCGAAAGCAGCAAAGCGCACATTGTACATAAACTCAATTTTGCACCGTTTGCGAGTCATTTTACCTTCAAGAATCCACACCAGTCTGCGAGCTCATCTCTCAAAATTTATATCCTCAAGCCTCAAGCCGATTGCATGGGGGCATAATTTAGCACGATTTCAGGGGTGCAGAATGAACCGAATTCATATGAAGAAATTGGATAAATACGATTTAATCCTTTTCTGACGGGGTGATGGGAGCGAAAATCAACTATTCCGCCCCGGGTGCGAAAGCTTTACTCGACTGGATAAGTGTGTGCATATTTAGCTGCTTCAAGCCCAACCTGGATTGACATATACTAAAGGTGTGCCGAATCACGGCATTTTTATTGATTCAAACCTGTTTTTCCAGTTACATTTTCTCACAGAATTGAACTCGAAGAATAAACTAACTATAAATTCATAACTTTTACCGTGTTTTAATTCCGAAAGTGCGTGAATTTTGTTCATCAAAAATGTCGAACAAACAGATGCTCCGTCTGGATATTGATCAACAAGTTTATTCAAGTTTATTAATCGCTGCTGATGATTTCTAGTATGACATGAAGTACCAAGGATATAGAGCAATATGTATGAAACAATAACATTTCATTGATAAAACTTGTAAAAAGTTTTCCTAGAACTTTTCGCCTAATTTTTTATGCTATGATGGACGATTGTTTGGAGGTGCCAATTATGTAGCTGCGATAATGCGAAGGCGGTCCGACGAGTACTTAGTCTCATCGCCCGATGGTGTCAGTATCGCAGGAGAGATTACTTATCGTGTAATACATTCTCGTAAACGGATACTGTCAAAATTTCAACCGAATCGGACTCTTAGTTTTGTTTTGACCGTGTGTGGAAGCGGGCGTGTCCGCGGATTTTAGAAAAACGATAAAAATGGAATTTCCGCCGTCGCCACGGCCAAATTGGTCGAATCGCACTACGAACTGCTGCCCCATCCACCGTATTCTCCAGATTTGGTCTCGTGTGATTTTTTTTGTTTCTAAACTTGAAAAAGTCACTCGCCGGGCAGAAATTTGAGTCGAATGAGGAAGTCATCGCTGCCACGGAGGCCTGCTTTGCAGATCTCGAGATAACTTATTTTTCAGATGGATTAAAGAAGTTGAAGCATCGCTGGATCAAGTGTATCGAGTTGAAAGGAGACTATGTTGAGAAATAAATCGCAACTTTTACAATACTTTTTTTTGTAGGCTAAGCACTTATCGGACTGCTCTCGTATATACAAGGAGAGGAGATAGCGGAAGGGGAATATTTGCGCTAGGGTAAGAATAATGGATCTCCGTTGAGGCAAACATTCAGACTTTTTCTCTATTCGAAGCAGTTAACATCGCTTGTTTTCCGTCGTCATAAGGGCTTCGTTGGAACCTTTTCCAATCATTTTCCATTGCATCAATGCATCGAACTGACGCTATGGCGAAGCAGGCGTTAATGTTTTGCGCCAGATAATTATTTAAGGAATATCACGCTAAACCATAATAAAAGTCGTGCTGGAATGTTGTGAGTTATTTGGGTTCGCGTCTCATTCACAAAACTGCCTTCAACAAGGATGACATTTTCGCTAATCTTGATCATAATGGAGCAATGCAACTCTTTTCGAGGTTACTGAGATTAACACACAGAATTTACTTCGTTCAATTAGTCGCCAAGAAAGTAAATGTCATTTTAGAATATTGTATGTGATTGAATTTCACTTGCCAGTAGCAAAACTTTCTCCACTAAGAATAACAGCTGCTCTTATCTTGTGCATGAGAAAGTAATGCAATTTTTTTCGAGGTCAGTAATATTAACAGAATCGTTTCTTCTGAGAATAGCGCAAAATGATGAGAAGTTTTGATATTCTTAGTCGGTTCAGGCAACCAATGTAGGACGCTGTATGCATGCTATGTTGAACGCTTGTCTGGCGCTGGTTGGTTTTCGTTGTACGAACGATGTCTAGAGGTTCGATTCCACTGAGACAATACTAAATAACATGTAGCATGATATTTGATACTTGCAAGTTTTGCCATTGTTGTTGTTTCTATTCGGTGCCATAGAAAGATTGATGTAGTCATAAGATGTGGAATAATGGTACTGGTGCAACAACTATATAATCGCCTGTAGACGAGTGTACGTCAATTGCGAAAAAAAGTCACCGGAATATCGTTCAAGGTAATTTTTCAATACATTGACATGAAACAAAGTGCGACATGTGATCAGCTTGTGCATTGTTCTGCGAGGGCAAAAAATAAATCATCAATCAATTATCGTCCTCCTATAATTTTTTTTTGGTGATGTGGACAGAATGCCAGGAAAATATTCGAAAGGAAAAACACGAATGAATCATTGTAAGTGCGGGTTCGGCACAACCATCTCATAGCTAATATATAACTGTGGATCAATTTATACGTCTCGTTCTCTCTGTTTAAAACACCTTGAACCCAAGTGAGTTTTTGGAAGCAAAAAAAATCAACATAGCCTATCAAGATCCGCTGAATTATATTCATAAACAGCTCGAGCAGTTATCTAAAAAACATTCTTCAGTAAATATCCTTTGGCGTTAGATGAGTAGCACACAGTTACGCCCTCGGGGCCGAAAACAACCTCCTTCAAACAACCGCCAACACTTATCTCGCAAAAACAAAGAAACCCCAATCAACACCATCAACGATTACAATTAACGTCATCGATCCACTTTTCTGTTCGATGTTGCCATTTTATTTTTTTATACCAGTCGGTACCGCTAGGAACACCTTGACCACTGAATGCAATCATACAACCATTAGTTCTGCCTCTGACAGGGAGGAGGGTGGACCAAATCCATTTCGCATCCGGTGATGGAATTTGTCGTATAAAAAAAGCTATAACCAATCCTAATTGGCACAACATGGCGCACTATTTGTCGGAACAGAACCATTTTCGAACCAATGTTCAACGAAATTTTATTTTTCTATCACACGCTTCGCTATCGGGGATTCTCGCTTGATTGGGAACGTGTGAATGGATTCTAGATGTGGCACAAATCCAAGTGTTCGGATTTGCGAACGAGAATAAACGGAAAAAAAATCCTGTGCCCTATTTGGAGTGCTCCGGGTATGAGTACTCGACTGGGTATGAGAGGTTGATTTTTTCAATTAGTGCGAGACGCACCCAATTCTCTCGAATTGACAATGGGCTCCCAATCTGACGCATTGACGGTGAAGAGATAATCAATCATAAAATGGAGTTACACTCCCTTTCGGTAGTTTGATTAATGCAAGCGATGTCCTATGGCTTAAATAAAATTTAATTCTTTGTAGAGAATGGAATGTTTGTCGCCCACATGGAACCAACAAAAAAGTGACATTCTGCTCTCCATTCCTGAAATGGATCTTCGGAAGAAATTCTGTAGCGAAAATTTGCCACACGTGCCTCATCCATCCCTACCCGAGCGACCCAAAAGTAGCTGCTATCCGCGTCGAATACACACACAAACAATTCCATTTACCACTGATCGCCCCCAAGAGGGTTTTTGTTGTTGATCTGGGAAATATTCCGACGTGGGAAGAAGCGTTGAATGTTCGCTCTTTTGTTTTTCACATTAGGTTCTGTTTACACTTCCCAGAAAGTGATAGACGATTGCGAGGCGACGTTGGAATTTATCGTAGATTCGATGACAGCTCGCGCACACACACACTGAAACGAAAGTGTGACGAAATGCGATATGATTTATGCATTCGAATCAGAATATATTTTCCCTTCCCCGAGAATCAGCCAAAATTTATGATCGAGCGTGGAGTGTGCATTTATTTCAGAGCGTTGGATGTATGTCACGACGTGTTTACAAGCTGCCAGGAGCCAGGATCCTAAAATTTCGCTCTATATTTATCTCCTCTGCGATAGACTGTCATCAGGCCCCCGAGGGCCTGACTGAGTTGTGCTACCCGGTAAAAGCACCCATATATTGTGTGAGGAAAGCGTTACGTAGGATAGTTTGTTTCGTTACAGCAGTAGAAAATGAAGTCCTCCGGCAGCAAACAAGTATTTGGGTATTCTCTCATAGGAAAACAACCTTCTCTGGCACCGACACCTTCATGCTTCCGCCGCCACTGCACTAGCAGAGAACCGAAACGTCGAGTCGTCGAACGTTTGCCTCCATTTCTCAAACGACACTTTCTTCCATTATTTACCTCTGTACTGCAATTACAACTTTTTTCATTTTCTTGGCTTCCTAGCTTCCAGAGTTTTCAGGCGGATGCTGTCGGTGCAGCAGCCGAAGCCTTCCCCCAAGAAAAGGGTGGGAAACTCTCGTCTGTTGTCGAAAGGATATGGATGCCCTTCGGATGATGTTGGGAAATGGGGGAAGCGCGCGTCCGAGGGAAAATAGGTTTATAAATCCCCGAAGCGATAGGCGAAAAAGCTTGTATTCTGTGTTCCGAACAGGGGCTAGCAGGTGTTAAAGCATTTATGGGATGGAATGTGACCACCAAACAACGAAGCCCAAATTGATGGGAGTGTTGAAAGTTGGGTCAACTTGTGGCGTTTGAGGCTATAAATGGATCAATAGTGACTCTCGTCGCGAAGAGCCTTCTAAGTAGGACCTGGAATCAAGCTTAAAATGTTTTAGGGGAAATAAACAAGTAGAGTTTTGAGGCACGAATGCTGCAAATGCAATTTTCATCATGAACATTGCTCATACTCGAGGTTGCAAATTGTCGAGAGACAATGCAATGCTGAATCTGGGACACGTATCCCTCGTAGCACACTTCGTTTCACATATCCGCCCCTACGTCAAGTCAACGATACGCAACCCTGTAATATACACTTGCGGTGAAAACTTTTCTCTCGCTCCTGCACCGTTCTGAGGTTCATATTCAAATATTGATGTTGAAGTTTACCATTCCAGCAAACTCTCCCTTTCCGCTTTGATGTATGTGGAATATGTAACTACTAATTTTCCAACTCCTGGTTTTGGTCAAACATGGAGATAAAGTCATTCATGGTGTCACTTTATTGTTGTCGACAGTGCGCGAACTGTGGCTGTGTGGAGGTACCAACTGCACAGGCTCTCAAGAGAGATAATGTAGATGACACATTTGCACACTTTTTTCGCATTATTCGTTCTTGTATTCCACTTGGCACAGAGGGTCGGAGAAAAATGGTTCATTTGTGTCTTTGTGATCTTATAGAAATATGGGGAATGATGATTTTGGTAGTAAGCAAAATGTCGACCAAAAGCCATAACCAAAGAGTGCAGAATTTTTTAAGAATAAACTAGAAAAAACTGTTAAAAAAATATCTTAATAGTTTTGAACATCCTAATCCAGATATATTTCGTGTAGTACTTGCATGAAAGACATTGGATGACGCCGATACGGATTCAATTATTGATTAAATGAAACACTTCACGAATTCGACTGGATGCAATATATTTTTTTACAGAAATTAAGTGCGTATAATTTCGAAAGATAAATCGGTTGAACCCAGTGGAATTCTAGGAATCCAATTCTAGCGAATCCAATTAATCAAGAAACTCCGTTCAGTTACTTACTATTTATTCTGGATTAATCACGCATTCAACTGATTCGAACGAATGTAATTATCCAGAAACAACATTTATCTTCCTTCATCTGTTTGATAACGGAGACTTTAAATCTTTCGGTAAATTCAGGATTCACTGTAGTGAGTGCTGTGGTTAGGAGTTTATCAATTCCTATCCTTGCATAATGTCTCATTAAATTATCCATTGGCATTCTCTGAATAGAAAGAAGCTTTCTTTGAGAATTTTCTTAGCCTGTTGCCAATTGAATTCTGGGGAACCGAGAGCACAGCGGGTCAACGTCATACAAATGCTGGCCAAATAAATAAATAAATACCCAAAAATTAGTTTTAGATGCATGTTTTCAGGAAAGTTCACACCTATTCTTGGTATTTTGATGTGGGCAACTGAACATCTCCGCCACGTTCTGTTCATTTTGGTACTTGTTCAAATAGTTAATAATAGCAGTTGTTACATAAATTTCAATATAAATTGATGCGTGCACTAAATAATGATATCAATTGTGAAGAACTCTGATATCAATTGACGCTCATTTTTTTAAGAACAGATAAAGAGGTATATTTTATTTCAAAATTTCAGACGAAGCACCCATTGTCATGATAGATGCTTCCCTTCCCTTTTCATGTCAACGCACCAACACACCGTGTGTTGAGTGGTGTTGGTGTGATGTCAAATTCGCTCATTTTACTCTACATATTGGCGTTTCTTGGGGTGAAAATGCAAGAGAAACTGTCCATGATGTTTGAACATTCTCATACAACAGGTACGAAAAAATCATGTTTGTCTGCAAACACAAAAACGCGAGACAACTGTGAATATTGTTCATCTCGTACGCAGTGTTTAATGTGAAACACGGAAGACTGATTGTAACGATGGATACTCACTTTTGTATCGTAGTAAATAGCCGCCTTTGATCTGTTTGCCAATGGATGCTGAAAAGAAGCAGAAGAGAACAAAAACTCGCATCAGTTATGTTTATTATTGACAATGTTATTGTATTCATTATAATGATCTGTCCTATTTTATCATGCCGATTCTTTTTACCTACCACTTAATGATTGGGAAGCAAACCTTTTCTGTTTAGAGCATAATGCACATGTATTAAAAACGGCCCTAGGTTCCCGCTGTTTGTCAAAAGATGGCTCCAGCAGTGAATGCTGATTAATCTCTACGTATCCAAAACGTCGTGAACTAAGCTTAGTCATATGGTAAAAAACCGCTTTCGTTAGTGTTTTTGCTTAAGCTATGTTAGCTACTCTATGGCAATACTTTAACGTATGATAATTGTATGAAACGTAAAGTATCATCCCAAAAATGGCAATTATTTGGCTTCCTTTTCGTACATGGTACACTCTGACTGAAAAAACTGAAGCACTTTTTTAGGACTTGGTTCACTATGACTGAACAGTTTCGAAATATTTTTCATTCAAGTCACAGTTGTGAGTCAAAGTATGCCGTTCTGTTATGAAAATTAGAGCGAGAAGAGGTGTGAGATTGGAACTGCATTAGCATCTGGTTGTGTTCAGCATAATAGTATCTGTCATCTTCTACAGGCAAGAATAAGATTGCACAGCTTACATGTTAAAGCATATACTTCCAATTTACAATCAGTAGAATCGTCAAATTCGAATTCATGGCCATCGCTACCGTCTAAACCGCACTCTGAAATAGTACATTTGGCGTTCATTCACACCGAAGACCAGCATTTTTTACTGATCCGTTCAGACAGAGTGAACCAAGTTAATCAAAATGTTTACCTTCTACGCAAACGGGTTCAAATATATTTCAATAAAGTACCTATTAGCTTCAAGAAAAAGTTCTGTTGGTTCGAATTTGGTGCTTTAAGGGAGTAGTATAGTATGGATGTTCTGTGGGATGTCTACTTTGCTGTAGTTTTTGTCCCAGGTTTGTCCTATGTTCCGTTCCGAAGTTACAAGCCAATTATTAAACCTAAGTCATTGCGTAACGAGCGCGGATCCAAAATTTAAAACACGTTTTTCTCGAAATTAAGTTTTGAAAACTGGTGGGAGTTCTACCTCTGGAACGGTCCATCCGATTTTAACGATTAAATTTGCTGTCATCTTACGTAGGATTCTTGGTATTTAAAAACAAATTGATGTTCGAGGCAAAAATGCAATTATTTATTTACAAAAAAATGTCGCCAATTGGTCAAAAATCAATATTTTGAAAACATCCTACGTAAGATGACAGGAAATATATCCAAGATCACGTAAAAAAAACATTGATTGAAATCGGTCCACTAGAAAAACTTGTAGAACTCCCACCAGTTTACAAGGTTTCAGCTGCAAGGGTTCAACAAACCGGTTGCGGCTATTCAGGGGACAGTCCAATAGACACCAATATATTTTTTGTTTGTTAAGTAATATATACCTAATAAAACTGTGATATCAGATTAATCATAGTAATTTATTTACACACTTTTTATGATGTTCATAGTGTACTACCCCTTTAAAATTGTTTAAATTCAATATACAACTAATTGACACATGGTTCACTCTGTCTGCACATGTTATAGAACCATATAGCGATGTTTATAACAATTTCGTTCCGTTACTCCTGTTGTATGCATGATTTTCCAAATCTGATAAATGTGGGCTATAGTGCTAAAAATATTCGAGGAATAAATATATGTTAAGTTTTGTGAAAAAGGATTTTTTTTTTGTAGGAAAAGTGTAATCTTTATATATAAAAGAGGGATTTTCCCACTTACGTGCAAAATATCATCGTTTATATATCGTTGAGTTCATTTTCACTCAAATTAGAACAATAGAATACTTTGAAGATGATTAACATTTTTAGATGATTGAGATGATTAGAACAAAATCGAAAAAATTGACTATGCACATCTTTATACATGAAGAAGGCGATATGGCGTAGTGGTAACATCCATGCCTCTCACGCTAAAGGTCACGGGTTCAATTCACGGGACATTCTTCCAAAAATGGAAGTAAAAGTGACGAACCAGCCAAATGAGTTGAAAGTCACTAAAATACAGATAAAAAAAATCTTTATACATAAAACAAGTATATTTCAAATGAAAAGGGAAAATTCGAAAATTAGAGGTACACAGTGAAAATCATCATTTAGATCAATTTTACAGTTCAGAACGATAACATACAAACTCTCTTGGAATATATTCGTTATTTTTATCAACCAAAATATTCTCTAGAAATAAATTATATGGCAGAACAACGTTTGCCGGGTCAGCTAGTTCTCCATAAAAGTAAGCTGCTCATAGTTGTTCAACAAAGAGAGCTAGTTCATTTGTTCATTTGAAGCTTCAAAGATCAAGCGTCATTGAACCATTATTATAAAAATGTATGGTTGTTTTTTTAATCGAATCGGAATTTGGCATCTGAGTTTTAATCGAACTTTTGTGTACGCTAGGGGAAAGTCGGGAAAGACGGACACGCCTGTATAATTGATAAATTACGTTTTTATTTTAAATTTTAATGATGTACAAACTTGCAATACAGTGTATCAATACCTTTGACACTTACTGTGTACACCTAGCTGGATTTCTGTTGAAATTGTAAAAAAGCAAAAAAATGTTCTGCAAAGAGCAGCTTGATGTGAATTTTCATCTCATTGTTATCGAGTAAATTTTTGGGATATTTTTCGTTACGCGAATGTTTTATCATCTCAGCGGTGAAGTTTTCTCATTTTTACTCCAGAAATATTGACGAAACTAAAATACTGTTAGCCTTATTAAACAGCTTTCATTTGATTGCTAGAAAAGATATTTTTGTTTGAATGAAAAATTACCCCTTCATCTTTGATGATAAATAATTCAATAAATAATTATCGCACCGCAAACGGAGAGGTAGTTTCGAAAACTTCAATAAATTTTGTATAAAGGTAATTTGTTGCTTTGACGAAAAAAATAATTTGAATTTATTGCATCGATTTAAAAAAAATGTTCACGTATTTTATTGTGTTTCAGAAAATCTTCTGTAATTTTGCAAATATTGCAGTAAATTTGAATATTAACAGATAATTTTTTAGCATAGTGTATCCCCTGAAATGAAATTAGAGCAACACTTCAACGCACACTGTACCAAAAAAACAAAATGCTATGCGTACCCTGGGAATGAACGATTCGTAACTTTCGTTTTCATGCGTTTGTGGGTAATACTATTGTAAGGAGTGTAAGGACTCACACATATACCTACGTTTTCTCACATATACACACACTCCACCCCGCCAATTATTGCTTTGAAAATGCTGTTTATTTATATCCTTCCTGGAATGCATCTAGCTTTTTGTGCAGATGGTTCCATCAGCGGAAAATTTAGCTTGTTGATGGTCATTCTCATTCAAATATGACGACTGTATCAACATTCTTCTTGGTTTACATAAATTGATTCTCTTTACTATTGCTATTTGAGTGACCAAACTTTTTTTCCTGGTTGATCATCTATATTTCAGATACTGTTCAAATTGCAGAGTTTAATTTCATAAACACCTTGATCGACATCGGAAAGTCTTCTCTTGAATCTGTTACGTCCTCTAGAACTCTAGATATTCGGGCATCTCGGCATTTTTGGGCTAAGTTTTTTAACTAGATAAAAATATATATTTAGAATATTGTTATTTTTCCCCCTTAATATAATACAAATTTTCACAATTTACTTACGCTGCAAACTACTAGAACTGTATTTTTTTTAAAAATCAACTCGATTGTCCATAATATTGTGAGTATTTCAACTGCACTAATTTCAATCGCACCTATTTCTACCGTATGAGAGAATGAAATTACATCACAATATATCATAAAATTCTAAAAATATCCCAAATTTCGTGGTTTAGAAGCAGTAATCGTTCCGGAAATTTGGATTAGTTGGCACCGTAGTGGCAGATTGACGTAGTTTCAAAGCAATTTTGGTATTTATTGTGCTTAAATATGGTAATTTCAGCTGTCCAGTTTCTATAAGACCATTTCAAAATTCATAAGTATTATCAATGGAAAACTCAAAACGATCGGCTGATTTACAATAATTGGCAACCTTGCCATCTCGGTTAAAAACATGGAAAATTCGTGTTGGAACACTATTTACCAATTGCTGCTGAACGATTTTCTCGATAGTTTTTCCATGTTTCCGAAAATGCGGCTTTGAGCTGCTCAATCGTGGTGTACCGTTTCCCCTCAGTGTAGATTCTGCGTACAAGGATCCCTCTAAGATTTTCAACAGGATTCAAGTCTGGAGAGCGAGCCAGCCAGTCAAAAAAAAAACAGTTTTTGATCCATAATCCATTGCTTAGTTTCCTTGCTGATATGAATATGAAATGATACGTGAATTTTTTGTGACGATATCTACGCAAAAACGGTATCAGACAGGATTCCAGAACATTTATGTAATCCTTGAATGATGCGAAAGCTATCTTGAGCTTTCTGGTTGCACAGAATCCCGCCCAAACCATGCACGAGCCTCTACCGAAATTCATGGTTGAAAAATACTGTTCCTTCTTCCGTAAATCACGCCAGTACCCATTGAAACCATCAGGACCATCCTAATTGAACTTTTTTCGTCAGTGAAGATAACCTATACATTGAAGAACTTTTCGTTATGGTATATAGCAAAATGTATTTCTTGGAAACATTTTTTGTCACAAGATACCATGTCCCACTGTCGGTTCATGTGAGCTTTGGCAAAACTCAGACGTCTTCCGATGTGAGATGATGTAAGATGAGGATCTTTAACCTTTTAAACCCTATCTAGGTGAGGATTTTTTTACCAAAACTTGGCGAATTGTTACCCGAGTAACATTGAAATTGTAATATTGCTTTATTTGCATAAGCGATTTTGAGGTATTCGAAGCTGTATTTCCCGCTTATTTCGGTCAGAGAGCTTCGATTTACGTGGAGCTCTCTCCTTCTTACCGTATCCTTGAGGATTCGTGAAATAATTGAGCACTACTTGATGAGATCGTCCAATCCGACGAGAAATTTTCTCTGGTATCAACATTTTCTTGGTGAAATGCATCGATTTGTCTTTGTTTTCTCTTCGTGAGCACTTTTACCTTTGGCATTTTCCAGATTTATTGATTAAAACAACTAAAACAACGGGAAATTTAACTGGTCTTATAGAAACTTTCCAAAATACAAAACCTTTGGTTTACGCTCAGCGCTTGCACACACACACACATATGAAAATCATGCAGTGTATGGTAGTCACCAAAACCTACAAACTAGAATATAAATTGTAGCAGTGTTTGTTTACAATGACACAAATCAGCAAGATCATAACGTGGTCTTATAGAAGTTAGACAGAGTGTACAAGACTTGTGCTCATTATGTTATTTATAAAAATATGCGATTTTGACATTAGCTGTGATTTTTTACTCTGTATAATCAATGAAGCATTTTAATGAATGGGGACAAAAGTCTTATCCAGTATTATCTTGCTTTTCGGCTTTTGGCACAAATTAGATACTCGATGCCTACAGCGTAAAAAAATCTCCGGGACTTTTCACTTTTTTTTTTAAATGGATTGCAACCTAGCATGCTCTCCATATACACACATGTACATACTAATCTCAATGAGCCATTACAACCAATGTTGTAACCATTCCTTCCTCGTCGTCACCCATTTTTTCACTCTAGGATTACCCAACACACTAAATGTGAGTGGGGATAAAATTGATAAATGGTCAGTACTCGCAACGAGAGCGCACCGAACTTTTCTCCTCCAAGAGGCCACAAATAATCGCCCCCTTTGTGTTCTGCTTGTGTTGTTGAAGAAAACATCGCCGCCAGCTACCCAACACTACGAATCTGCTGTTGAACCCCGGTCCGATTCGACCATGACGACGACGACGACGACGAGTTGAACCCAAATTGGAATGTAGTGCGCCTATGTGCTCGGAATGCTGTATGTTCCCACTTAAGTCCTTTCTCGGTGGGCTATGGGGCTAAGTTGCTTCCATAGATTTCCCCCACGACAAATTCCCATTTCGGCTCGAGCCTTTGTGTACTTGGGCTGGGCCGAGTGTCGGAGTGCTATTATTACGAATTTATACGCGTGTAATCTCCATTGAGCGTGTGAAATTCATGTGTCTCGACCCTTCGCAACCCCCCCTTCCCCTACCGCTCACCGCCATCTTTGACCCTAAGGATTTGAAGTGGCGACGCCGAAGACAACGATAACGACTACGACTGGTTTCGTTGGCTTCTGTTGCTGCTCTTGCGGTGATATATGAGATGATAAAATTTTAAATGTAAATGCAATTAAAAAGTTCCATTATGAGTTCTAAAGAGTGGGCGGGGGGCGCGCCCAGAGAAACGTCGGGGATGGGTTCCTCCTTCCCGGAAAAGACAAACGATGTAATAATGGTTACCGCGAAACAATTTGGAAGTGTTTCTGGGTACCGACTGAGGCGCCCCATTTTCGGGGAAAATATTTTATTTAAGCGGTTGCTCTTTACGTGTATATTTCCGTTTTTTTCGGAGAAAGGTGGCCACCCGCACGCAGCGTTTCTTGTTGAGGAGATATCGAACATCAATACCAATGAAACTTGGATTGGGGTTTCTGCGATTTTTTTTTCATCCGTTCAAGCAAAAAAATCGAGAAGTTTGAATCCTAATGCGAAAAGTTATAATGCAAAGGTGGAAAAAGCTGGATGCCGCTTAGCCATTCATCGTGTGGTGTGAATTATGTGTCCCCCTGGAAGTATAACAGGATTTATGGTTCGATGGTTTGCAGCTACTGGGCGGTGTTCTTCGCTCATTTCCATGCATACAGAAAGGTTAGTTTGTGACTGTCTGTATTTTTATACCCCTGAGAGGAGAACAAATTGGAGTTTCTACGTAATTTTGCAGAATGTTTCGCATTTCGCAAGTTTTTACGCTTTAATCCCAAACGATTCGTCATTATATATTTCCGAACAGTTTGGAAAATTTTTGAATGTTCGGATATTACTCTCAAGAGGGTAGAGTTCTGAAAATCTCTCTCGCTGCTTTCCACGTGCAAGTATCGCAATAATGTTTCATTTCTCGATTTTTCCCTGTTTCCACAATCACATCCGGGATTTCAGATTCGAATTCTCGTTTAAGATTCCTGTTACAGGGTTCTAAGATTGGCGATCCCGATTTTCCGAATTTATATCACCCCTTCCAGAACCTAGATTTCTATTGCATATTTAAAACTGAACATTTTTAGTTCACCCGCCTTGAGCCTTGAAAAAAAACAGATTTAGTAAACTTATCTAACACTCTTAGCCTTGAGAAAGACCATGTGGATGCCCTCTATGCCGCCGTCGCCTGGTTGTTATCTGAATGACTGTCGAATCGTAATTGTCCAAATGTTCATTGTTGATTACAGTTCCTAATAGAATTTGTTCATTATATTATTTAAATTCATTATGAGAGACAGTTTTCGTTTACGATTTTTTCCCACTTGTAACACATACTTTTTTTACATATAACAAATATTATCAAATAGAGAGAATATTATAGAGAGCTTATTTTAATTTATAATTTTTATTTTAAAAGCGTGTTTATTCCACCAATTTTTATTCCATTACAATTTTTGCCACGTTTACATGACTCGATTGGACTTTAGTCGAACGTATTTCAGAACGCAAAATTGCGATCCGTTCGGGTAATTCTAACACGATCAGATTTCAGAACACGAGTATGTGTTGAACAGTAGACGGAACCGGAATTTCCGAGGAAAACTAGATAGATTTTCTCAGGGCGTGTTTTGTTGACCACCCAAACTAAAAATGTGTGTATGAGGTAATCCTCGCTTCTTCCATTCAACCGAATACATCAAACAATACGTGGGACCGAATCTGACCGGGCTTCATTTTTTGTTTGAACACACGCGCTGTAATGTCATGACAATGCATTGTGTTTTGGTCTGGCAATAGTAAAAGCTGTGTTGGCTTTGCTCATGATAGCGTATCGCAATTGATTGCATCTTTCCTCACGCCGCCTATGATGATTGTGTCGTAGGAATCGCTGTCATTCATTCTCTATCGTCGCATACTTGTCTAACATGGATTGTTGGTGCTGCTCTCGACATTGTAGAATCAAATTTTCCTGGACGTTGAATCATCATATGATGCACATAAAAAACGTTCGAGATCTTGTTTGTTTCGTCTCCCCTAAGCGCATCTTTATAAATACTAATTCAAAATTAGAAAAGATGTTCATAATGAATAGAGTACCTGTGTATTACTTGTCTTTCCTGACTTATACTATAGTCATACATATTCTAGAGCTTGTCACTCAGAATACATTCAAGGCGTACTGCTTAGCGTGAAAATTTCAACTAAATATTAATAAAAATTACAAAGTTGGCGCAATGAACGTTGGGAACGTTAATGCCATTGAAGAATAATATGAAGAGAGTAGTATGAACGGTGTGTGTCAACGATGAATCCCAGATTATTGTTGTTTCTTCTGAACACAATTTCTCGCCTCATTGTGCAGTTGCCTACCATGACTCCAGCTACACTTGCGCATTGAATCTATACACGTGCCGTGATTGTCATTTTGTATTTGTATAGTATGTGTTTTGACGTAGGACTTCGTCTTTCATTTCTATACCGGGGTGTAAAATCAAAGTTTCGAAAACGAAGGCGTTACGCCGGAGACCGAGATTTTGAGCGTTAATAGCTCCTAAACAACTGAACGAAATGGTATGATAAACACTTCATCCGAAAGATAAAATGTCTTGTTTCAATAGCCTTGAAATTGCTTTCAAAACAGGCTATTGAAATCACCAATCGGTATATAAGCGAGCGCCGCTCGTAAACCTACTCAGTTATAATTGAACAGCGACTGGAGCATGTTGTCGCTGTTGTGATGAAGCTAACTTCGTTTATCATGAAAGCGCTGATGAACGGTGTTACCAAGAGCCTGTTTGTACACCTTAGGCCAGAAGGGAATCCATCAGGAGGAGAGTGATGCCACGGTTCCGCTTGAAACATCGGAGCAGCCGCCACACACACACATACACGCGCGGAACTCTCGTTGAAAAATAATCTACCAGTTCCCCTGGGAATTGAAAAATACATTCATGCGAAAGAGTTTGTTTTAATGTTTTCTATCCATACAACACTGCAACCAAATACATTTGGTTTTGTGATTTTTCAATCAATCGCAATTGACAGGAAAGCTTCTATTATTTTTCCCCATCAGTAGATAATTTTCGTATCCAATATTGGATGCATAACATGAAAAACGGAAAAAATTTCACATCGCCAACAATTTCTCAAATGAGAAATGTGTGTTGTGAGAAAGGATTAGCGATCGCAAAAACGACAAACTGGAGAAAGAGATGTTTGGAGGTTGAAGAAAATTGACAGAAAACAGCTTCATTTTATCTTTCGAATAATGTGATTCATACCACTTCGTTTTGCCAGAAAGAGATTATTATTGCTCAAAGGAGGAATCGAGTCCTCCGAGGAAATTACCCAGCGCAAATTAGAGTCGACTATCGATTGCGGCATTCGTACACAAATAATTTTATAATGCAGTTTCATCAAAGTGATTTCTTCGATATGGGGAAATATTCACTACATAATGTCATGTATTTCATATTCTTCATTATCAAATCCATATTCATGGCTCCTATCGGTATCGAATTATCATTGACACCACGATTTTCGCTAAATGCTCATTTCAGTTCGGCCTGCAAAAAACTTTTCTGAACTCTTATCAAACAAATTTGGAGCCCTGAAAAGAGCCGTTGATTATTTGCTAAGCTAATATAGCACGCTCTCCACGGATACGATGGGCCAGCTGGATGTCCTTGGGCATGATGTAACGCTTTTTGCATGGATAGCACACAAATTGGTATCTTCGAATAGGCCTCCTGCAGTGTCATAACCGTGGAACTTTGGAAGCGCAAGTCGGTTTTGAAGTCCTGAGCAATTCCACGAACCAAATGTTGCAAAGGTAGATTGCGGGTCAGCAATTCGGTCGACTTCTGATAGCGACGAATTTAACGCAAAGTTCCCGGTCGGTAGCGATGTGGTCACACTCCTCGCGGCTGGTGCACTTATCCGAGCTGCTTTCGTGGTGCCTTACCACCGAAAGACTAACGAGCTGTGTGCTTGGTCCCACACAAACGAGTCCTCACGGTGCGAGAGTAGAGTAAGAAATGAACGAAAGCAAAGGAAGCATCATATTATAAACCATAAAAGTATAAAATGTAAACCCCACCCTCTTTATTATATTCGTAGCTTAGCCTGAGAGAGAAACGAATAACATCGAAGTAAGTATACAGTAATGTATTTGAATCCGGACACTTTGCGTTACATTTAATATCATACCGCAGCCACAACATTTTGTGCATGTTGAATTAATACGATTGATAAGTAACTATCAAGTAACTATATTAGTAACTATTAATCGCATAAATTCAACATGAAAAAAATGTTATGGCTGTGATATGATATTGAATGTAACGCAAAGTGTCCGGATTCAAAAACATTACTGTAAAAGGGAGTTAACTCGACTGAAAATTTTTCAGTTCGGCCTGCAAAAACGATATTAATTGGAAGAGTACAGCATAATGCATAGACGTGAGTATCAGCTTCCCCATCTCACATTCCAATAAGATTAATGGGTTTCCAAGAGTGCTACATACGGATACGAATGATTTCAATAACCTGTTTTCGAAGCTATTATTAAGCTATTGAAACAATTTTTCAAGTCAATAGATAGCAATCATATAACTCATGGACATTTTATCTTTTGTATGAAATTTGTATGAAATAATCCGAAGCAGAATGAATCACGCTTAAAGAAGGGATGGATTTTTTCTTGGAATTTACTCAGCAAAAATAATCCCCTCGTCCCAACAATTAAAAACGACAAACGGCAAACAGTTTCATCAAAGTGATTTCTTCGATATGGGGATATATTCACTACATCATGTCATATATTTCATATTCTTCATTATCAAATCCATATCCATGGCACTTATCGGTATCGAATTATCATCGAGACAACGATTTTCGTTAAATGCTTCTTCAGTTCGGCCTGCAAAAAACTTTTCTGAACTCTTATCCATCAAATTTGGAGCCCTGAAAAGGGCCGTTGATTTTATGCTAAGCTAATATTGCACGCTCTCCTCGGATACGATGGGCCAGCTGGATGTCCTTGGGCAGGATGTGACGCGTTTTGCATGGATAGCACACAAATTGGTATCTTCGAGTAGGCCTCCTGCAGCGTCATAACCGCGGAACTTTGGAAGCGCAAGTCGGTTTTGAAGTCCTGAGCAATTCCACGAACCAAATGTTGCAAAGGTAGATTGCGGGTCAGCAATTCGGTCGACTTCTGATAGCGACGAATTTCACGCATTTCAGTTCCCGGTCGATAGCGATGTGGTCAAACTCCCCGCGGCTGGTGCACTTATCCGAGCTGCTTTCGTGGTGCCTCACCGAAAGACTAACGAGCTGTGTGCTTGGTCCCACACAAACGAGTCCTCACGGTGCGAGAGTAGAGTAAGAAATGAACAAAAACAAAGGAAGCATCTTATTATAAGCCATAAAAGTCTAGAATGTAAACCCCAGGGCAATTCCCCTGGGAATTGAAAAATACATTGATGCGAAATAGTTTATTCTAATGTTTTCTATCCATATAACACTGCAATCAAATACATTTGGTTTTGTGATTTTTCAATCAATCGCAATTAACAGGAAAGCTTCTGAAAATTATTCTTCCCCATCAGTAGGATATTTCCGTATCCAATATTGGATGCATAAAACCTTGTGCCTCCAACGTAACGCTCTCGTTTTCGAAGTCCCCCAAATATTCATTCATTCAGAATGAATTCAGATTCAACTTCAAACAAATGATCTCTAAATCAACGATAATCTTAAGTCACCCTTGCGGTTATACCATAGATATAACCCACTTCCTGTTTTTTTTGAAGAAAAGAACTTAAATAATTCATTGTGCGAATTCAAAAAGGCTTCCCGCTTGCCGGCGATGCGCCTTGCTTTAGACGAATTGAGATTTCTTGCACATGCGTGGATGAAAGTTCAATGAAGGGGACGTTACGCCATCTGTCATTTAACAACGTAAATAAATTTTGTTTTGTTCGAAAATGAACGATGGTTAAATTATTTGAACATTGTTTATACAAAAATACTAACATCGCAAGCAAATGTAGGAGATGGGGGTTATATGTATTGTTTGAAGTCAAATTTAGAGAAAAAATCATGTTTTTATTTTTTTAATCTGTATTAAATATACGATAACCAGTATCCTAGCGTTATCATATATAGTTTATAACGTTTCCTCATGCCTATCAAGTTTTTTTGTGAATAATTTCATCAGAATCGGAGGAGTTCGACCACAAACACCGTGAAAAGAGATTTTTATATGTATAGATAGACGAATAGTTGAGTATGAGCCAGGACTACGTGTTTTCTGTATTTCAATAACATGAAGTGAAAGGGTTCATTCATATTTTAATAATTTAACCCTTTATAAGGACGTGGAAATTACGCAAACTATCGACACAAATAAACTATTGAAACAGTTCAAAAATTGGTGGCAATATAGTTGCCACTGCCCGTTACACCCAAACTAGCGTTGGCTGAAAACATTTCATCTTTGGCACAAATGATGCCATTTCGTGTGCTGGAGGGCCAAATGCGTAAATAATCAGCTGTTTTAAAAGCTTAAAAACGGTTTGTATGTATGCGAGCAGACATCTTTTTCTGTTTTCTTTTCTCGTCTCATTTAGGCTTGTGCCAAAAAAAAAAATCCATATGACGTCAATGGGGATCGAACCAAGGCCGGCTAGAATGCAAAGCTATTTCACACGACCACGCTATCCATATAGCTGCCAGTGCTGTTATATAGAAGCGTGATAATGATACACCTCATCATAAAATAAAGTTGGAAAGTGTTTTCTAAGAGGATAAAGAAGAACATGAACGAGAATATATCTTTCCCTGTCCGGGCCGTGAATTTGGCAAACTATACGAAAAGGTTTCATATGCTTTCATTTAAATGTGTCTCCTGTTTCGCTCGCTCATATTGGCTCTAGCACATATATTATACAAATGATATACATTTATTGGGGAGTAGAACATTCTCTGTTATTTTTCAGCTAATATAATATATTGGGATGCCATAACATGTGCTAAAAATTAACTTTGAGTGTAGCCTCAAAAACATGGTTTGGCGCTGCCTTGTAAGCTCACTTTATTGCGGCTTTGGTTATGCACAAATCAATACAATATTGCAACATTTATACGTAAGCGACAGGGAAGTTAGGGAAGCACACAAATGAACAAAGCAAATGTATGGGAAAATGGGAATGCTTCCATTTTTCATCAAATTTAACCATTTCCAGAGTATGTGATTGTAATGTGTAGCATGTCAAACCAATCTCTGATGATTTTCGATTCAATTGGTATGCAAATCGTTAAAATCCGTTCACAGCAAAAATACTTATTAACGTTAACTTTATTTCATAAAAACGAGACCTGTTTTCTGACGTGGCACCCTTAATGAAAGACGTAGTCCTACGTCAAACAAATACAAAATACATTCGACAAAAAAATTAGAGGAACAGAATGCGAAGTCGGAAATTTTAAGTAATTTTTGACATGCTGTAACTTTGTGAAAAATCAACGTATATCGATGAAAGTCGCATCATTTTGAAGCTAACACTTTCAGGTATTTGAATATTTTTTGTACATATTTTTATCTTTGTGTGTGTAGGTGTAGTGGACAACAATATCGGGAAATCACTGAAAATTTCCGACTTCGCATTCTGTTCCTCTAATTTTTTTATCGAGTGTAGATTAAGTTAGAACCAAGTCTATCCACTTCAAGTAATTAAATAATGCCAAATAAAAATATTCATTCAATTTTTTTTTGCAATTTGAAATTGCCTTCGGGCCATCTAGGGGAGGACGGGGGAAGACGGCCGCCCGGGGTTCTTACCCCGGGCGGCCGTCTTCCCCCGCTCTCTTGATCATTGAAACAATCAACTATTGGACAATTATAATATATTAGTTTGGTGTATTTTAGAAGTTTTTAGTAGCACCTTTTTCATACCTTTTTTAATTTATTATTTAACATTATGAAATAAAAAGAAAATTTTTTGGAAGTCAACGTGATTGCGGAAAACATCATAAAGATCGATGCTGACATAATGAATTGCCTCAATTTTGTGTGCATTGTGTTTAATTGTACTCTAAGCTTAAGGTGGCCATCTTACCCCGTCCTCCTCTAATCCCTCGTAAACACGAATGGTGTCTCCATATGTCGACCCTGGACATTCGTCATCGCGTATAGTATGCCTTTCGGCGTTTATTGTCTGGAACATTGCCTATGTCTTCTGAATCGATAGAAAACTGGTTCTGTAAATGGTGATATTGTTCGAATTACCGAAATTAAAATCACTGCTTCAATTTCTTTGTTCAATTGAATAACTGAATTCTGCGAAACACAATCAAAATCCATTGGTCCCAATTTAATAAAATTGTTGAAAAAACGCAAAACACAATCATCGCATCGCCCGGAACACAAACAACACATAACAATAAAAACGACACTGATCTCAACCACCAGAGCACCGTCCGTGCGGTTTCCGGAAACTCTCTCCTCGTTCCCATCCACCCACGGCGCGAAGTTCTCTGCTTCCAACGCTAACCAGCCATAAAATGCAGTTAGCCAGCGTGGCGAGGAAAAATCGTAACAAATGTGTGTACGGACATTAAAAATATATGAACAGAAGGAAAATCCTTTACCCACCCCCCCATTCCACCATCAATCCGCCTTCGGCTAAGCAACGGAAGAAACGGATCCAACCCGCTCTGTCCCGACCCCTGTTTGGAATGCGCGCGCGGACCGATGCGGAAAGTTTGCGAAACACAATCCAGCACTCTCACGGATTTACGATCTGGGCGAATTTATTACCGCATGTATACACCACATACACGACGATGTCCCGGAGATTCTCGGTAACGTAACTTCTTAATACCTTCAGCTTTTCCCCCAGCAGCTTGTGTGGGAGGTTTCGGGGGGAGTTCGCCAAGGGGAAAGAAAAATGCTCTCTTGTTATCCAATAAAACGTAATAAAGTTAAATGGTATCTCAAATTGACAAGATTATGAGAATTTTCTGGGCGAGAGATTCGAGAGTGAGTGGATAAGAAAGGAAAATTGAAAACGCTTCCAACGTTTTCCCGTTTGTGTGCGGTTATCTTGAGATGCTTGACATGATTTTTATTGTTGTTATTGTTACTGAATCTAAAAGTTGTTTTTTGGCCGGATTTTGTTGGATTCTTGTGCGAAGGCTTCAATTCACTCTCAATGCTGTAACCTGCGGTAATTTGTGGAAGAAGAACCATAAAATGTAACTTACAGCTGCATCCTTTGCATGTGCCTGGAATGAAAAAGAAGAAAAAAAAGTATTAATAAAATCGTTTCTCACGAGAAAAGGGCAAACGTTTTTTTTCTTTCCGTCTGCATATAAGACATAAAAACTTCGAAACACACAACCTCACCTAATTTGATTAAAAATGAACTTTGGTCGTTTGCTGAACCGCACTTTAACGAGGAAAAAAACAGTGGAAGCGTAAAAAAAAGGCTGAGGACCAATATATTGGGAGAAAGGAAAAATTGCTCACTTTTGTTCTCGACGGATGTTTGCCCGTTTTTCCTTCGCTTTGCAAAAGTCAACCTTATTCAACGGTTGCCAACAATAAAAGCATTAATATTGAAAAGTTTCCCCCTTTTTTCTCTCGCTTTTCGGGGGGAGTAAATGCGACTCGATTACGGATCTCCGAAGCCATCCTTGGTCATAGAGCTGGAAAAAAGGGAAATAATCCGGTGGCCCTCCGGTCTGGTCTGGCCGAGAATTCGGTTCCGTTTGACCTTTGCCCTTTTTGCCAACTTTGGTGGGTTGTGGGGAAAGTGGTTCCCTAGTTTTTTTTTGTTTTCATTCTGGTCGAAGTAAGGGGAAACCGAGGAGGAAGGTTAACTGGCTTGCCGCAATAAATTCTTCGCTGACAGCAAGGTTTATGTGCCTTTTGAGATATTTGCACATGGCGAGCGATTTGCGCTTTGCGCCACGCTTCTTTATAACCGGTCAATGTTATTTTTTTGAAAAGGACTCACTGTGTGAATGAAACTTCCATTAGTCCTGCCCACATACCATGACCAATGGCAGTCGTTGGAGTGGATATGCTTTCCCGGCATGATACAGGGAAAGTAGAGCCACTCAAGTGGTCTCTTGTGAATTTTTGCGCTCAGTTGTAATTGGAATGCATTTGCAGTCGAGCATTGATTGGGATCATTGAGTGGTAATGAGGGAGAAATGAGCTTACCCGAGTGTTGCATTTCAAGAGGATGTACACGCGATCAGGCTTGAGCTATGGATATCACATATTCGCGTTCCGGATTCTGAATTTCGATTGAAATTTGATTGGGTTTAAGTGTCATTCTACGCCAGGGACAGATATATCGCATGTAATATTGAACCGAAGCAGACAGACAAGTCTTTTGTTCCTTGGATTCTTCGGTTCATGTTCAGAAACAAAATTTAAAAAAAACCCTGGTTTTTTTATTCAAAGTATTGCCCATCGCTAGTCAAAACTTCTTCCCATATTTCTGGCATTACACGGATCCTTTTGCGGAAATAATCGGCCGGTTTTTCGGCTAACCACGAATCGATCCAATTTTTGACTTTTTGACAAAATTGGAGAAATGCTGGTCAACCAGGCCATGTTGCATCGATCGAAAAGGTAGTAAATGGACGGAGCATTGTCTGAAAATTATGGCGGGTAGAATAGGACCTCCCATTTCAGCGTTTCCAAGTATGTTTTGACCGGTTTCGCGACATGCGGCCAAGCATTGTCGTGCTATAAAATAACTTTATTGTGTCTTTGCTCTATTATGGCCGTTTTTCCTTTAGTGTACGGCTCAAACGCATCAATTGTCGTCGGTAGAGGTCCCCCGTAATGGTTTCATTCGGTTTTAGCAGCTGGTCCCATCAAATAATGAAGTCTACCTTCTGGCCGTGAATATTCCGCACGGCCGTCGATGTTGATGCATGGCCGGGGTATCCATACGTTGCTCGAAGTTGAGGATTGTCGTAATGGACCCACTTCTCATTGCCAGTAACGATTCGATGCAAAAAATCCTTTCTTTTATGCCGTTGGAGCAGTTGTTTGCACGTGAAAAAATGGCGTTCGACGTTTCGTGACTTCAAATCATACGGCACCCAATGTCCTATCTTTCGGATCATTCCCATTGCTTTCAAACGATCGGATATGGTTTGCTAAGCTACTCCAAGTGCATCTGCAAGTTGTTGTTGCGTTTGTGATGAATCTTGATCAAGTAAAGCCTCCATTTCTTCATCTTCAAACTTTTTTGGCGGTCCGGAACGTTCTTCGTCTTTCAATTCAAAATTACCACTTATAAACCGTGCAAACCACGTCTGACACGTTACGAAATTCGACATATTCGAAGTAACTATGTTGTTTACGACATATATTGAAGACGCGTAATGATAGTAGCTTACCAACGAATGTCTGGAAATTAGATTCACTGGAATAATAATCTAGTTACGCCATCTGTTGTAAAAACGAAGAAACTTACCGGTACACCTAATAGTTGACCCGGTAAACTTCATCCCGCCCAAAATGGATAAACGAATACTTTCAAACATTCACGTTTCCTTACTAAGCGAACGTTCGTGGATTCAATCGCATAACTATTCATTGATTGATCATCTAATAGACACTTTACACATTTCTTTTACAAAAAATTTCCTAGTACTCCTACCAAAACTCGTCATTACAATATAAAATCATTTTCAGACACAATTCTCGCTCAAGATTCTCCAATTACTTGCAAATAACATGTTTCACCGTTACATGGTATACATTTTTGATACAGACAATATAATAAAATGGGGGTCTCCGTAGCCACATTGGTTGCGCGTTCGCTTAGTAAGCGATCGATCGTGAGTTCAAAACTCAGGGCCCTCATTGACCATCTTTGTGTTGTTACAGAATAGCTACGTCCACGCAACAATCATCAGCGATGGAGATCGATCCACGGTCGAATAAAGATCGATTCGTCCATACAACTGCTCTGCTCTGCAAGAAACATCGGGCTGCTGTTCTATAAATAACTCAACAATGATCAACAACGGTCTCCGCTGTCCGGTCTAACTGGATAATGGAAGAACAGATAGAAAACTCTTACGCCTAAATGGCTACTGTGTAAATGTGTATCATATGCAATGGTATAGTAGGGAATAGTATAACGCCGAAAAATGGCAACTGTGTAATGTGCTAATTATAGATATGATAAACATGTGACATGTACACGATTAAAATTCGGCTCTGTTACAGTTAAAATGCTAATGAGCCTAAAATAAACAAAAGGGATAAAAAAAATATAATAAAATGAACACATCTTAAATCAAACCAATCTTTTCTCGAGTTTTGCGCTTACCAACACATTCGGCGATTCATTTTTATTTATATAGTTAGAAGATATAGCAGTGCGTTTTTTCACCTGAAAATACATTTCCACTGTCGAACAAAGATCATTTTCGTTAGCGGAAACATGGAATGGAATAGAAACGCTTAGCACGAAATAATTATAGAACCTTTGGGAATTCGATTTTCCAAATTTTCCTATTTTTCTTCAGAGTTTTCCGAAAATTTTCAATTGTCATGTTTAGTTGTTAATATGGTTGGTATGTGTAATATTTTTATGAGACCCTTCTTTTCCTTTCAAAGGAGGGAGGTATGTCAAACCATCAAACCATCGAACTGTCATAGAAACGTTTATCGATCACTAAAACCTCTATATACCAAGTTTGGCTCCATTTGCTTCATTAGTTCTCGAGTTATGCAGAAATTTGTGTTTCATTTGTATGGCAGTCCTTAGAGAGCGGGGAGGAGTGTCTAATCATCATAAAAATGTTTCTTGCCCCCTAAAACTTTCACATGCAAAATTTGGCTCTATTTGCTTGATAAGTTCTTGAGAAATTAATGCTTCGTTTCACGTTTGAACTACTGGACCGATTTGATTGATGGACATATCAAATTAAAGACAATTAGTTAATATTTTTCGAAAAATATTACACTTGCAGACAAGTTGGATTTTGTTTTTGTAATGATTGATTGTATTTGATTTTTTATGTTTTCATGGCTTTGGACTGGAGGGCGCTATATTTTAGTCTTTTTTTTTTCTTGAAAGCTAACATATCCAAAAATCAGCATAACATATCCAAAAACCAGAGATGTGATTATTGTCGTTTAAACGTTACAATTTTTCAAACACAACCGTTGATCCGAAAATTCATTTTTTGCCTTCTCTTCCAAAAATTGACCTGAGATAGCCCTTTTAAGAATATTTCAATGATGGTTTTTGAGTTAAAAACTAATGTATTTTTTAATTTGACAGTTCTTTAGATATATTGACATGTTCCAAATTTGAATCACATACTAGAAGCTTTCGTCATTTTCATTAACATTATCTTCGTCATTGACTTTATTGTTGTGTGACAGATTAAAATGAAAAGACAGATAACAATCCTTAAGAGCTGGTGGTTTCAAAATGAGGAGAGACTTCAGGTCGTTGTATTTTGCTGTCGAGATAGGAATTGGTGAGCGGTAAAGCGGCTTTTTAGCCACTGAACAGCATCGTTTATTGCCGTGTATAGTTGTGTTAGTGTACGTGTTCAATTTATTGCTGAGCAATATTGGTGTTCATTTTTATAATCTTGTTAGTTACCTAGTTGTAGCATGCAAATCAAAATATTGGTTAGAGATCAAATTCCAGTGCAACAAAGAGATAACTTGAGAAACCTACTTGTAGCAAACAGATAATAATTTTCGAAATGATGGCAAAATGAGATATCTCCTTAAAGCACTGATAAAATAATACAATCAAATTCATTTTCCGAATTACCTAGTTTTAGCACACAATATCGTTGTTCTAAACCGAGGTACCTAGTTTTGATAATTGTAAATATCTATTTTATTCGTTGTCCAAATTTAACCATCTTTTGGTGTAATGAAGCTTAACGAGATGATTATTTTGGAATACTTGACAAATTTCGAGTAATCTAGTTGTAGCATTAATGGGACTGTATGATAGTACTACTAATAACTGTTATTATATTTGTTTTTATATACCTAAAGTCTTCTTGGTTATAATTTCCACATTGTTTGATAGCTGATACAAGGCGCGTAAAAGAATACCGCGTAAATTCTGAAACCCGCGTAAAAAAACCACGTAAATTCTCAAAATCCGATCAAAAATCCAACAAACAGTGAACTATTAGTTTAAAATGCAACCCGTATTCTAATAATTTATTAACTATTTTCTTACATGCTACATTCATGGTATCTGTATCTGTATCTCCTTTTATTTCTCAGCTTCTAATCAGTGATACAATAAAAACTTATTCCGTGAAAAGTCACGTCAATTTTCATACTAAATTTTTACGTGCCGTGTAAAAAAAACGCGTTAAATTCCTAAAAGCCCATAAAAAAGCCGCGTAAAAAGCGACTTCAGTGTACGGGTTCTAGCTGATTTGTGAAAAATGCTGGCATTTATCTATTTCATGGGTTTCACGAGTTAGCTAAACTGTTGAATTTTTCCAAAACCCCGATATGTGACATCCGTCAACGAATTGGAGAACGTCTCACCAAAGACAGGAAGCCTGGAGGCACAGCAGTGGAATTCACAATTCACTGACTAAAAAGTGTCCACATTTTCAACGCTTGTCTACATAAAGAATATAATTTTTCCTGGCATATTTGATTCGAGAGTGTGTTGATTCCTAGCTGTCTTGACGCAAGATCTTTAATGAAGCATGAAAAGATAGGCAGGTATATATGAACATGTTTAAAATTACATAAGTTTATTCTGATATATTGGCCTTATATTAACTATTCAGTGCAATTTTATCAAAATTTGAAAGAGAAATTGAAAAAACAATGTGTTTTTTCAATAACTTTTCTGAGATGGTTATTCAAAATCCATGATTACTTTTGCTTTATTATTTCCCTTCCCCCCATTATTTGTCATTTTTTCCTGCTTTTCGTTCTTTGATCTATCATTTTGGCAATACAACTGCGACAAGATTTATGGAAAATTAAGTAGCAAATTTTCTCAGCTTTATAATTAAAGTTTTCCTGCAGTCCTAAATTTCTGAGTTTGTAGGATGACAGATTGAAGTTGATTCATAAAAGAATAAGAATTCATTTGATATGTCTATTTCTAAATTCGGCTCAATGTTTAAAAAATTATGGTTTTTTGGAAGAAATCGTGAATTTTAAATGTTTTTTTTTATTCTTAACTTTAAAATCATTGAGCGTATCTCAAGGATCGATATATCAAATGGAATTATATCTTTCTATGAATCCGTAAACATGCCTAGTAGTAACTTAAAAACCTAACTCATAAGCGACAGAAAGTTTCTTCGGTTGTAGGATAGGTAATTATAGACAAAATATGATATTATAAAATTTAATTATACATGAAAAATATTACAATTACGATGATGATATCCGAAAAAAATTGAAAAAATATAAAAATCCCAAATCCCATTTCTTTCGCAAGTATTGTATTTTTTTAGAGAAGACTAGTAAATTGCATTTTATTTGATACTAGCTAACCCGGCAAACTTCGTCCCGCCCATTTACTTGATTAATTCTCTAGTAATGCAGAAATTTGTGTTTTATTTGTATGGCAGCCACCCCTAAGAGAGGGGGGAGGGGTATCTAACCACCATAGAAACATTCATTGCACCCTAAAGTTTCCATATGCCTAATTTGGTTTAATTTGCTTGATTAATTCTCGGGTATTGCAAAAATTTGTGTTTCATTTGTACGGCAGCCCCCTCTAAGAGAGGGGGAAGGAGTATCTTAACACCATAGAAACATTTATTGCATCCTAAAACCTCCACATGCCAAATTTGGTTTTATTTGCTTGATTAATTCTCGAGTAATGCAGAAATTTGTGTTTCATTTGTATGGCAGCCCCCCCTTTGAGTGGGGGAAGAACTGTCTAACCATCATAGAAACATTTATTGCACCCTAAAACTTTCACATGTCAACTTTGGTTTCGTTTGCTTGGTTAATTTCCGAGTAATGCAGAAATTCGTGTTTCATTTGTATGGCAGCCCCCCCTTAGAGAGGGGGGAGGGGTCTCAAAATATCACGAAAACCTTCCCCTGCTCCAAAAACCCCTACATACCAATTTTCATGTCGATCGGTTCAGTAGTTTCCGAGTCTATAAGAATCAGACAGACAGACAGACATCACTCCATTTTTATATATATAGATGTTGATCATCGGAATCGGTCCAGTACTTAAAAAATTATAAATTATTGTAAAAGGTCATTTTTGGAAAAAAAAAAGTGGAAACAATGATTTTTTGGACCACCCTACTAAAATCGAGATGGTCACCCTAATGAAAAAATTGAAAAATACGTGTCTAATATTTTGCGAATAGGTACAAAATTACCACCTTTCACTGAAATCTGAGAACCACTACATCGGTTTGGCATGGAATGGCTGTATATAGATATAGATAGAGAAAGACGATAATCACCATAATGGTCTTCGATGTGAGTGAAGCGAAGTAGGATTCACAGAATTGGAAATAAAAATTAAAGGAGTAAAAACATGAAAAAGCCGAAAAAATAAAAAAAAATTGTGAAAATCCTAAAAAGGTGGAGATTTTTTGTCTTTCGCTGTTTCGTAGGCATGCTTAAAAAGCTGGTAATATACAGGGAAAACTGAAAGGTTGGCTTCCGACAAACAAACACTCTCTAAAGCTATCAATTCCTCAGTTCTCAGGCTAGCTCAGCGAATCTTTTCGAGAAATCTAGTTTTTCCCTGCCAGAAGAAGATAGGGATTAACGAAGCATTTTCACTCATTTTCTTTCTCGGTTTCCTGTGGAGCACATCATCTACCACAGTCTGAATACCAATTAGGGACAACGGGCTGCTCACCTCCACTCGAACCATCACCCATCGGAAGGCAGGTCAAAAATTTCAAATTACATCATTTACAAACAGAAAAAAAAATGTGAATAACCGATCCAGCATGTCGGCAGGAGAGCCCAAGCGAAACCGGAATCCCTGAAACGGATTCGGTATCGACACACCGCATCGCATCGCATCGCAGCGTCAATTATGGGCGTATCATTGGACTTTGGACTGTTCGTTCCGAAAACTGGTATCCGGGGCAGTGGCGGCGCGGAGTCGGTGAATTTATGAATAATTTTCAGTGGGTTCAGAAATATCAACGAGTCCGTCGGTCGGCTTGTGGAAGCGGGAAGCTGCCATCCTCGAGGGGGATTAGCACTGTGTGTGTGTGTGCTGTGAACTTGAGCGACGCCCAAGGATTGGAGGTGTGAGGGAACAGGGAATGATTCTCCATTCGCATCGAATGCTAATAGGGAAAGGTGTCTATTTTTGTGTTTGTTTTTGCTTTTGTGTGGTAGCATGGTTGTGGGTTTCTTCGAGTGGGGCAGTTGATTTAAGCTAAGGGATATGAAAAGGAAAATAACAGCTTTGGAAGTTTGGAATATGCTCGAACGGATTTTGTTTCAGATCCGGTAATCTTCTCCTTTACCAAGCGATAATCATTTAAGTTTGCGTGTGTCTGTAGGTTTCGCTGACCAAGTTATGGTTTTAATGGTAAACAACGAAGTTCGGAATGGAAGGCGGATGTCAACGAGGTCAACACTTGAATATTGCTGTCTATGCAAATGATCAAGTGAGGGACGTAATTTATTTATCTGGACTTCGAAATCATGTCATCGGTCGCTCCTGAGCAATTCCAAATGAAATTGACAAATGACAAAATATGAGTATTTTTAATTCGAATGAAAGTTTGTATTCCGTTTGGATTGGAGAAAACATAAGTTTTTCACAGCAATTGGGATTTTTTCGACTCAAGTGTGTCTTTTGAAAAGGGCGTATCGATTTTAGAAAGAGAAATCTTTGATAATTTATATCTCAAAAACTATGAGTCGTACCGAAATAGAGTTATAGATTATTGATGTGAACGTGATGATGAACGTGAAAAAATATACACCGAGAAAAAAAATTAGTACTCTTTTTTTTATTTACAAAAAATAACTTTAATTTGTAATATCTAAAATATGTATTTTTTAATTTTTTTTAAATCCTCCCATATAAAACAGAAATCATGTAGAAAATTTAAAAAATGAGTCCAAGATGGAAAAAATATTTTTGACAAACTTTGTGAAACATCGAGTTTTTAAGAATTTTCGAAACTTTGAATTTTTGTATGTTAACAATTATTTTTAGCCACAAATTATGATTCCTGATATGATTTGAAATAAAAAAGCTCTTTATCAATCTCCTTCTAAATGCAGCCATCCTCGAGATATTAAAAAAAAATACTTCTAACTTATTGTCTTTTTTATAGTAAATAGGTTATTTTAATATGTTTGTCATGTTAATGAAATTTTATGAATTTGCTTATAATCTTCAACAATTTTTCCAAATACATCATTATGGTAAAAATATATGTTTAGGAGTTGTAACCCACATGTCTTCAAATATTTTTCATCGTAAGTCCTACGTCAAAACATTGTTTCAAATTGGTTTTTTCTATGGAACGCTGCAATATGCGACGCATGCCATATCACAGTCCAAATAGAAGTCTCGCCCTCTATTCGATCACTCGATTATTTCGAGAGAAGTGAAATCTTTTCGGAATGCTGATAAAGCGCAACAACCAACATTCAAATGCCTCGAAATATTTGAATGACAAAAAGCAATCGACAGCTTCTAAAGCACCATTTAATGTACAATTCAAATGCAACCATTGATTGAAATTCAATAGCACGTATCAATCCTATGTACTCGCAGATCAAAGCACTTCGTTCAGCAAATCAATGACTGTGGATGCGAAGCAGTCCTTGAAATTAAATGGCCTCTTCTCCTCCTGGCTTACGTTCCATCACAATCGCTCATTAAAACCGCCCCAGATGATTGATTTTGCATAATCAACTTGTTCACGATGTTTAACTAAAAGCTCGATGGCGTACATTGATATTCGAGCTTGTCCATGGCGCTTTCCCCCTTCCCCCTTTTTCAGAGCACTTACAACGAGAGTTTTGATTCCCAGGCTCATACTTTATGTTCTTGTTTTCACCCACACCGCATCACAGGATGTCCTGTTCGGGATGTGAATAAAGAAGTGGAAATGCTGATTCAGTTGAATTCCCACCGGTGTACTTACACCGTGTATTGCATTGAAGATGACACCTCGGAACGAAGTAGGCTTGGGAGATTTTTTTTCTAACACATGACATGCGCCATGTTGTCATAAAGGATGAGTTGTAAGTTGTGCTTCATCATCGGTGCAGACATTTTCCTCTATTCTCTGCTTCTGTGTGCGTTTTGATGTAATTCAGGAGCGTGTGTTTCCGGTTGCCTGCTTGTCATGAAAAGCAACGTAAGAATCAATATCAGTGCTTGGAAATATCTGTATCACATCAATCTTTTTAGCTGAATTTCCGGCCACATTCGATCATTATACCATTGCATTCGGGATACCGAAAATAAACCAACGCCAAACCTCACAATCACAGCAAGCCACTCACAGTTGATTCATCCAGTTTTTTTTCATTCTGTTTTTCGTTCTGTTCTGCGTTCACGGAATGTGAGCAAAACAATATATCCCTAGTTTTGTCATTCATTGACATTAACATACCAGTTCATTCACTATCAGCATCGTTCTCGGACACTGACGAAACGGATAAATTTGTTGAGGAAGATAAGAAAGTACAGAATGCTCATAATAGTGACAATAAATTAAATTGTTCAAGCATGCAAGGTTTCCGTCTCAGTTAAATTGCTTTCATTTTACATAGTGAATATGCAGTTCCAAATCCACTTGTCAGAAATGCTTCAAAAGAAGAATTCCGATGTAAAAAATACCGTCTTGACTCAAATTTCAAACATTTAATTCTTTTTAAATTCTGAACACACGAACATAAAATTGTGGTGTCCAAGACACGACCGCAATGGGAATATTTCGAGCTTCCTTTTGCAAACGGATCAAACTATGCTATAGGATTAGTGGATGAAATTGCCAACATCCAGCTTTGGCTGACACAGTTTGCATTCGCTGGTTGGATCGATTCTGCAGAATGCCCCCTCGCCGTCCAAGCCTAAGCTGTGAGTGTGCATGCAGATCTTGCTCTTTTGTTGGCATTTCCGCTTGCGCCACCGATTTGCGTTGCCCTTTCGGAGTAACCTCAAAAACAATTGAATAAGCAAGGCACTGACTCAATGAGAAAATCACACATATATCGGGATACTGAAAATGAACAGTCACAACATTCCTGACAATTCAATGGCCATGAATAAATGTGAATGAATTCTCATGACTCGAGCTTTGAGGAAAGCTCAGAGAGCATAGAATGAATATGAATGAACACAGTTGTAAATTTGTTTGCCGTCGAATGAATGACAGACAAGCAAAATAAACGCGTTACACTGATAAAAATATATTTTCAATGTTGCTTAACAAGCTCAATATTTCCAAGCTCTGATCAATATCAAACAATCCATTATCCCATAGCATCGACAAATAAACTTCTAATCAGCACAGCTTGATCGACGGCCCCTCAGAAGTTCGCCGAATTTTCCCGGAATCAGCAGTCTTCATTAACCGATGGCGCAAAAGCTATTCGCATACATTTTTCCCATCAGCAAGCGAACAGAACTAAGCTCCCACTCAGCGTGGCACTAAGCTCCGCTCGAAGGCCTCGCCGGAGAGATCCGGTATTACCGGCTTAAATTAAAATTCCTCCTGCTAATTTAGCACGTAATTTGTTCTCTTCATTTCATTCGCACCATAAACCGCCCGGAATTTGGCTCCAATCTTTCGAAGATTTGTTTTTTTTCTCTCTCTGTGCTCTGATATTTGTTTGCTCTTTCGGTGGAATGCCTTAAATCATATCAGTATTACTTACGGCTCGCAGAAACACTCCAATTGACGTTCGGCGAACGGTTCGACAGGCGGAAAACGCCGGCTTCCTTTCGTACCGAGCAGTGAAGACAGAGGAAAAAATGTTATTTCTCCGTTTAGAATATTTAATCAGCGGGTGCCGCTTTGCCAAACCTGACATTCCAGTGCAATGATATGATGCTCGGGTGTCGGGAGAGGAGACCTTGGACAGCACTGAGGGTGTGGAGGGCAATTTAAATTAAATTCAAAGCTGGAAGCCTTCCTCCTTTTTTGGCAGCCAACCAAAATAGGACGAATGGGTTTCAGTGTGTTTTGGCAAGTGGTCAAATGTCGTTTGCTGTATACATCCGAAAAATGCCCTCTGATGAATACCAATGGGTGGGGACACCGTCCGGATACCAGCAGCGCAACAGGATGGGTTTTCCATCGGTGCTACGTCAAACGAAATTATGTGCGGCAGATGTGCTGTTTTTGAGATGCAGGGAATTGTTGGGGTTTATAAGAGATATTAATATGTGTCCTTTGTGGAATCATCTCTATTCCGGTCACGTATCTGTAGTCTGTTTTTTTTTGGAGAACATAGAATGGTACTGCGACATCTATTGCCTTATACGATTGTGGTCGAATTCGACGTTCGGTAGATTTATGTCGAAATTTGTTATAGTCGAGGTAGTTCTTAAGACCCACTGCAGGCGCTGTTCCAGACAAGGATAGTTACCGACGAGGCAACGAAGGAATTAATTATATTTTTTACTAGCTGACCCGGTGAATTTCGTTCCACCCACAATTGATTTTTTTTTCCAAAATATATATTTTTATCAAGGCTCATATGGCGTTAGCCTGACGGGGCCGGAGTTCAATATTTTGACAGTTTTTCTTATTATCTATGTTAGTAATATGTAACCGATTACTCGCGTTCGGCTCGAGGTTAGTATTACAAGTGTTCACGTAATTGGGATGTTGCTGTCTCCAATGCTCTGTACGTGTGCCCGACACGGGATACTTCCTATTGGGATGCAGCTGACCATTAATCAGCAACGCCCCCCTAGTCTGTACCCCATATCTAGCGTGGTGCGTCTTCTCGACTCGAGGAATCCAGGAAAGAATGGTCACTAGCCGGCGCAATCATCAGCTCGTGTAGAGTTGTCATGAGCGGTACAACCTTTGGCTCTTGTTGAATCACCAGTGGACTGCACAACCTTTGGCCCGTGTATCTGTAAAGAGTGTGTGTATGTATTGCCGCGACTAAGTAAAAGTTTATAGATCGGATAGGAGGGATATGAAACAGGGACACAACGAAGGAAACATCATTAAACGTTGACATCGGCGTTTCTGAGGAACAGGTATAGATGAAGCAGAAGATCAGGATCACGGCTACCTAAGATATCCCGGACGGGGATATCGCATTGTCTGCCTTTTGCTCTCAGTGCTCTAGAGAGCTGAGAGCGAGCAGCATGGAACCGGATACACGACCAGACAAAATGATCGATGTCGTGGTAGCCATCGCCACAATCACAAAGATTGTTTGCTGCGAGCCCAATGCGATAGAGATGCGCGTTTAGGTTGTAGTGATTGGACATAAGCCGAGATATCACGCGAATGAAATCACGACCTACATTCAATCCCTTAAACCAAGCACTCGTCGAAACCTTAGGGATAATCGTGTGTAACCAACGACCGAACTCATCTTCACTCCACATGCGCTGCCAACTAACGAGTGTGTCCTGACGAGGAATGTGAAAAAATTCATTATAGGCAATTTGCCTTTCAAAAAGTGTGCCTTCTGAAGCGCCCACCTTAGCTAGCGAGCCCGCTTTCTCATTCCCCGGAATCGAGCAATGAGAGGGAACCCATGCTAAGGTAATCTTGAATAATTTTTCGACCAAAACACTCAATAGTTGTCTTATTCTTGTTAGGAAAAAGACGGGTGGGTAATGTCGGGGACATAACCGGAGTGACGTAGGACTATACAAAGGGGACAGCTTTTGTTAAATATATATTTTAAATATATTGTTTTATTTTCTTCTCCTACGTGAATACCTACCTATCTACCTGAAAAATGGATTAGTTTACTGTTTACTCTTTATGAATATGTTGAGGGTTGAAAAGAACCTTTGGTGTTGTGTTTTTGTTATCACTCGATATTCCCATCTTGTTCGGTTAATCCTTCCTGTTTAGCTATTACGTTTGCCACTCGCCACAGCTTTCACAGTTGGAAAATTTCTTCCTATCTAGCTTGTGACATATTGTTCAGTAAATTACATTTAATGCGACGTGCCGGAGAAGCACTTTGCCACTAATTGAAACTAATTGTTGCCTTGATGAGCGCCGAACCGAAGCTGCTCTGTTCTTGATGCGGGTTTTCTGATTGTCGTGAGCAGCTTTGCAAGCCAACTCGAGCACTCCGACGGCCGAAACTCTATAATCGCTGTTAGGTATACTGGTGCTCCGGCACCAATCCGTTCGGCCTAGTTACCCTTGCGGAGCAATCAGCGAATGCGACCAACAGAGAACTGGAGACCTGCACGGTTCGAGTGAGACTTTGCCTTTCCCTTAACTTGTCCTCCTTTGTTACGTCCACGATGCCGATGCCGTACAATCACACGGGTTTACGGTTTGAAAGAAAATAAGATATTTTTTTGGGGTCCGCGTGTTTTATACTCTAGTGGTACACACTCACACTCACACTCACAGGATAGAGACAAATCAGCAGACTCAGCCAGAGGGGCGAGTCCAACGAGACGAACGAATGAGCGTTAAAAGGGAGCGATGGCAAAAAAATACATTCATTACGATTTGTTCGCTCGTTGGATTCACATGCAGGCTAAAAAGGGTCCTTTTCAGGATCACAAAATTATCTTCAATCTAAAGAGTTTATTGTTTTGTTGTCACTCGATATCCCCATCTTGTTTGGCTAAACCTTTCTGTTTAGCGATTGCATTTGCCACTCGCCTCAGCTTTCACAGTTGGAAAATTTCTTCCCATCCAGCTTGTGACATATTTTACAGTAAATTACATTCAATGCAACGTACCGAAGCGCCACTCAGTGTCGCATTGGAGGCGATTTGAACCTGTAATGGAACATTTGCGATGACAGTGGTACAGTGTCGACTTTCAATGTGCGGTCATAATTTGGATCTCTATGTTTACAAAAATGTCCAACTAAATAAGTCGCATTACATGTCCGTCCAATTAGCTAAATGTCGAACTAATTGTAAATTACTGTACTTACAATCTGGAAACAATTTAAGAGTTGGTGAAAATTGAATAATCTTGAAAGTCCCCAACTATCAATAAGCTCAGAACTACTGCCAAATTCACATACTCATCAGATCCTGGCAAACAAATTATGAAAACATCAATTTGTGTTTTATTATTATTTTGGATATTGTTTTAGAACGCATTGAACTTTATTTCCTAAACTCTTTTTTGGAAGGTTTAATGGCCCTGAAAAGCGCCTTGTTTTATGGAATGGTTCCAATTTAGAAAACTTAGTACTCGTGGTTTTGAAAAAAAAACATTTCGAACGCCCTCGATGCCGCCTTGTTCTGGATTTGCCACCAAAGCAGATTGTAAAAAGAGCAAACTTTTTTCTTCTTCTACCTGATGCCGTTTTGCGATTGCGTTTGCCACTCGCCTCTCGCTGCAACTGCCTGTTGTTGTCTTGATGAGTTCTGTTCTGAATGCGGTTTTTCTTATCGTCGCGAGCAGCTTTACCAGCCAACTCGATCACTTCGGCGGCCGAAACTATATAACGCCGGCTAGGTGGACTGGTGCACTGGTACTAACGCGCTCGGCCTAGCTACCCTTGCGGGGAACTCCATATCAACACGGTTCGAGCGGGATTTTGCCTTTCCCTTCACTTTTCCTCCTTTACCATGTCCAGACATGGGTGCTTGGGTTGGTTTGTTGATGTGTTGTGATGCGAACCGATGTGGTGTACGGTTTGAATGAGAATGATCGTTACGGCAGCGGAGCGGGGATTTTTAAGCTGACTGGCTGGCTCGAGAATTACGCATGTGTGAGACTGCGACCAATGTTTCGTTCATTTTTTTCTTTTTCCTTTCCAATCGTGCTTCATTCTATTTCGCTGCTGCTCTGGTTGCCCGTTTTGGTCGGTACGATTTGAGGAGCACAAAATGGACCAATCAAAAATGGGCACATAGTGAATTTTGAGAATGCTTGATATTTCACAATTATTCAATTATTTATCTCAAGAAAAATGAAATGTTATTCGTTAGAATAGATGCGTAGATATATTTCCTATCAATTGATGCAAAAACCTTTGCGATCTATTGAGAAATGCTCGAGTTATAAGCGTTCGAAATCTTGCATTTTTTCCTACTTGTTCAGTGCCTAGATTTCCATTTCACCCCCTATATCTTCCGGTTAGACGTAGTCCTACGTCAATAAGATGAGCGTTTATCAACTTTCATTGAGCGGATTGCTGAGACTGTCTGAAAAAATAAAATAATGGTCGATGGGCAGTGTTTCAATGATCCCTAGAGCATAGTATATCGCACCCACAATTGATATTTCCATTTAAATAATTTCGGACACTCCCACATTTCCCACAGAAATTATTTTTCTGTATGGATAACGTTCGGAATACAAGGTTTTGAGCGTTAATATCTCTCTGACAATTCCAAGGGAAAACAAAATATCTATTCATCTATTTAAATTGATTTAGATGCAACTTCAAGCAAATGATCGCTAGGCCAATGGTAGATTTACGGTTATATCACAAATGTAACCCACTCCTAGTTTTTTTCGTTTTGGATAGGAAGAGCTGCAGATTTGAATAACGATATTCTTCAACAACTGGAATGTCAGGGTATAGCTTCCAGGAAGTCTCTCTCACAGACTATCGACCGCTCCAACCATGTTATAAGGACAACATGATTTTGCTAAGAATCCACAGTGTATGACATTTTTTAGAACTCTTGTAACAGTTGCCACAACTGTTTTCATCATGTGATATTTTTGGATTATTTATTTGCTTATTTATTATTGGTGTGCATATTTATTGAGTGTTGTTTATTTATTTATTTATTTATTTATTTATTTATTCATTTATTTATATACTTATTTATTTATTTATTGGTTAGGATAGTTAGTAATTATTCAAATATAAAAATTTAAATTCAAAAACTCACACTGAAACATTTGGAGTGTACCTGTACTAAGTCACAACCGAAAGTAAACTAAAAGATACTCCAGAAAGTATACTTAAGAGCTTAGATTTCCCATCCCACCTCCCTGGAGCTGGGCGAAAGCTCAATCGCTAAAGTTGTTCGGCCAATGAGTGTCTGTTCGCGCAGCGCTTACTTTCGTGGCCTTGAGTTTGGGGAGGGAAATGAGAAGGCTGTATCTAAGGACGGTTAGTTGAAGCAAGATGCACACAAGGGGATGCTTTGGGGAAATTGTCTTCGGCTGAGCTTGAGCTCTGAATCGAGAGATACCCTGCGGTTTATCTGAGGACTACAATGTTCTTCGACCATTTTGCCAAGAACTGTCCGACATCGCGGAACCATTGTGTGTTTTGTTCGCGATCGCTAATTGTAAGTTTTTTTTATATAACGTGAAGTCTTTGTGGTGATAAAGTTGAATTGTTTCAGTGCCATCATTAGTCCCTAGTTAGCAAACAAACGCTCAATAAAATTTAACGAGCAAAAAAAAAAGCGACTACAACAGGTACATATATTGTATGATTTAGGGACATTTTTCTAACTGTGAACAATTTGCTAAAATAGGGAAATTCCTCTTGGCTAAACCCGACGAACCAAAACGCGTCGGAGAAAAGGCTGCGCCGTTACCATCGCGCCTTCAACAGACCCGCTGGAAGCTATCAACCGGTGGAGAATCCGCCGCAAAGAAGCAGAAGGAGTCGGTGAGGAAATTTGTGTCCTCACCGCACTCCCCAGGTACCCTGTTTGTCCATGTGCACATGTGATGTCCCTTAGATTTAAGCGAATGTACAAATAAATGTAGAAATATGTAAAACCATAGTCTACCCCAAAAGCAGAAAGTTGTCTAGTGTTGTCTAGGAGTAAAAGTCGCTATAATACATGTCCTGTGAACATTCAATTTATTTTTATTAAGGTTTCACGTTATCCGTGTTTCGTAGTTGATGTCTGGAGTTGTTTGTGGTCCTCCTTTGTTTCCCAGATGGCCGTGCCAGTCTGGTAATTTGTTAGAGTAACGTTGCCTGTGATGAGAAAAACCTGTTGTGGTATTCTGTGCTTTTAGGGTGATTCTTGGTCGTTTGATGGTTCTCTCGGAGTACCCTACGGGTGTCTTCTAGAAGTCTTCGCTGGTTGGAATTGGTACAGCTCGATCGTCCCCCGATCCTGATAAAAGGATACGATTTAGGCCTGCCTGTCAGGCCTCTAGCTGGGCAACTAACGCGGCGATTGGTCCTCGAAAGAGGTGGCGCTTAAGCCAATCGCTTAAGAGAGGTCGGGTGGGAAAGCTGAGCTGTTAGCCTTCTTCGAGCTGGCCGTAGGTTCCGGGTTGTCTTTTAAAACCCGGTCCGCTACATTTGGCGCCCAACGCTACACTCTTTAATCTGTTTACTCGTTTTTCACAGTTTCAACTGATCGCTGAGTGATGTTTCTGAGCCATTTAGGTGTGTTGTTAAAAGATTGCTGTGGAATTTACGGGCAGATCACAGCCACTGGAGTATTGTTAGACTCACAAATGGATCAAGTGCACGGCTCCTTTTACTAGACTTTTATAAATTAATACTTCTGTGTTATCTGTACTTCTGATACGTTGTACTGCATGGATTAGATCTAGCGCAGAATATTTGCAAACCAAAGGACCATCTTTGAGTAACGTTGTGACCAGACTCAATGCACTGGTAATTTTTCTCACCCTCGAAATGAATAGTCTAGTCGTGATGGCCATTCAAAAGGTTTCACAAAATTCAACGATTAAAAATTTGTTACTGAAAAGATAATTCCTCATAAGATGAGCAAACCAGGCGAAAGACCTTCCGGCCTTGGGCCAACGATGGAGGAGGAAATGTTGGAGCGCATTGAACATTTTCATCGGGAACTCCAAAAACGGTCAAAATTGTCTAAAAAACCGATATTTTTAAAGCAATTCAAACTTGACAGCGAACTGAAAAAAGCCGATTTGACAAACTGGCAACTACGAGTTCTGGAAAGCCAGCTTTTGCTAAAGATACCACGACTTTCTAACCGTGTACGTTTCTATGGCATCTTGTGAAGAGGCTTATCAGAGTTGAATTTAATTCAAAATTTGCGGTCGACGGGTAGACATGTTTAACACGTTGAGCCCCGTTCCCGTTATTACCGCGCATTCATTGAACCCACAACAAGAGAGCGAAAGCGCACTAAATAGGAAGCACGTGTACAATATGTTGGTCTCAGCTCCCAAAATATTTATTTGATAAGATTCATTTGAGTCATCCAGAAATAAACAATATTCTATTCATTTTCTTACTTTGTAACTGTCGGTCCCAGTGACAATCGCTTGAAGATTTTTTGGTTTCTTGTTCGTTATATCTGATATTATAATAAATATATTTCTTTTCGATAAATGCTCATTCTAAGACTAAAACTAATTGGAGGGGTGACACCTTAATAACCAGCCCCGGGTGTCACCCGGTCACGCTACGCCACTGGATAAGTTGCTCTTTATTGATGGCATGGGTAGGGAAGCTCACAAATGACGAATGTATGGGAAAATGGAATTTGGAATTTTAGGGAGTTTGTAAATCATTAAAATCTATTCGCGGCAAAAATAGTTATTAACGTTAACTTTATTTCAGAAAAACGTGACCTGTTTTCTGTTTCGGCACCCTTAATGAAAGACGTAGTTCTACGTCAAAAGTTAAGTTTTTATGTTTCTTGATGTTAGAATTATATTATTTAAACCTTTTATTTCATAGAAACAGCTAAGAAAACAAATTGCACAAGCTACAGCATTTATTTAATTCAAGTTCACTCAGAAGGCAAAAATCATGATCAATGCATTATACTTAAATGGACATACTTTGGTTGACGCGCTTTGTTTTTCCCATTCTCCGAGGCTTTCCCGTATTTAATCTCTTTTTAGAAAGAAAAAACGATTGAAATCGTGGAAGTTAGGTATAACTATTGAAACCGACAAAGAATTTCCATATTTCGAATAAAAATTTCCTGAATTTTCGATACTTTCGTCTTTTTTTTTTTTTTATCTGTATTATAGTGATTTTCAACTCATTTGGCTGGTTCGTCACTTTTTACTTCCATTTTTGGAAGAATGTCGGGAGTGAGAATTGAACTCGTGACCTTTAGCGTGAGAGGTATGGATGTTACCACTACGCCAGATCGCCTCCACACTTTCGTCTGTCAACTGCGCGTAGCAAGAGTCTAACGTCACAAAGGAATGCAAGAATTCTGCAGAAGGATAATCTTTCTTGGGTAAATTCTAGTTCGACCAAAAACGTAGATGAACAAAGTCCGAGTCACAAAATCGTTCGTTACTCTAACGAAGAAACATTTAATAGTGCATGGGAAGATAGTTTGCAAGTTTTTTTTGCATGTAAAATGCTTTTGAAAAACAATTTTATTGACTCTGTATGAGGCAAATTGAGAAGAATAGCTTTACGCTTACGTTCAAGTTTTATGCGAATGAAGCGTTCAGCATGTTATCTTTGAAAAATCAAAATTTAAAAAAAGAACACATCTCTGATTTTTGCATATGTTTTGTAAAAAAATCCTCAGATTTCAAGAAAAAATATGAAATAAAATATTGCGCCCTTGGTCCCGAAACCATGTAAAATATAGAAAACTAATACAGTCAATGGTCACGAAAACAAAATCCATTTTTTCGCAAATGTGATATTTTTCCAATTTGATATATGGATCATCTGAATCGGGTCAGTAGTTCAAAAGTTATAAATCTTTGAGAGTAGAAAAAAGGGGAAAACACTTATATTCCGAACTTTACGTTTACTTTTAAAAATCATAATTTAAAAACGAAAAAAAGCATCCCTTTATATGGATGTTATGTAAAATTATTATGTTATGCAAAAGTTCCTCAGCCTTCAAGAAAAAAATATTAAAAAAATATAGCGCCCTTGGTCCCGAGACCATGAAAACTATAAGAAACAAATACAATCAATACTTATGAAATCAAAATCCAATTTTTTTGCAGGTGTAATATTTTTTTTCAAATAAGACAATTGCCTTAATTTGATATGTCGATCATTTGGATTGATCCAGTAGTTGGAAAGCTATGAATTTTAGAAAAAAAAGTCACTTTTGGAAAAAAGGGTAAAATATTGATTTTTCGAACCACCCTAAAATGAAAAAAAAACCTAGTCTAATGTCTTGCAACTTTTCAATAACATCTGAAAACCACTATATCGGTTTGGCATGGAATGGGTGTATATACAATGGCTTCAGTGTGGTGCAATGATTGCAATGCCAGAGACATCAGCGAGTGAGTAATTGGGTCGTGTCCGCAGCTCAATCCTAAACGAAGACATGTGATGGCGCAAAACAAGGAAGAACAAGCGATGTTTATTGCTTCGAATGCAGAACGAGACTGAAAGTTAACCTCAGCGAGATTGGATATTCATACTCACGCAAACATTAAAATAAATAAGTACGCAAATATTCCCCTTCATTGTTCGTCAATATATTGATCGTTATTGACGGCATGGGTAGGTAAGCTCACAAATGGGTAGAACAAATGTATTCGAAAATGGAAATGCTTATAGTTTTCATCATTTTAAACCACCAGGAAATTGTTATGTATAGCCTATCAAACAAATCTTACGTATGTAAATCTCCAAAATCCGTTCGCGATGAAAATTAACACTATTAACGTTAACTTTATATTTCATAAAAACGTTACCAGTTTCTTTGATTTGACACCCTACTGAAAGACGTAGTCCTGAGTCGAAATGGAATGGAATTTTAGCGATTGCCCTGCCACCTGGGGGTGAATTTAAAGATCTCTGTGTTCGTACTACCTGCTTCACTCTGGATCAATGAAGTTGTTCATCGTAAAACATTTAACATTACATCTACGTAATCTTCCTCAATAAGGTCGTCTAGGATTTTTTCCAATTCTATGAGGCGCATTTTTCCACGCGAAAAACGAAATGTGTGGGATCGAGCAGGAGTAATGAACCAACCTTCCTCAGAACCTCAGACTAGAAGAGGTAAGGGTCAGAAAATATCTGGAAGGCAGGGTTGCCACATATGCAGAATTTTCTGTATTTTATAGCTCATTCACCAAATTTGAGATACAGATTTTCAGCAAAAATGCATAATTTACAGATTAACAAAAAACAATTTTAAATATTAAATTTATTACAGTGCATTTTTTATCTACTTTCTTACAAACAAACTTTGTTTTTTTTTTCGTTGCGTCATGAAGATATCTTGATTTATAAAAATGTTGAACCCAATACGGGTCTATGGTACTAGATAAGGCCGTTTTGTTACTAAGTGGGCTAGGGGAGCGGTATATGAAAACAGTACTGAAGAAAGCAGAAGTGGGATTATTTACCTAATGGGTGAAAGGGTGATACAGAGTTTTTCGCTAAAAATACAGGTATACAGATTTTTTCAGAAAACTTTACAGAATAATGTGGCAACCCTGCTGGAAGGTGCCCGAGACTAAAACATCCAAGCATTTCTTCCAGCAAATGGGGATGTTTGTTCAAACCTCGTTATTAGGGCAGTATTCTAGTCTAGAAATTTGAAAAAAATCATTTTTTTCCCTTCATATTTCTGTAGTTTAGGCATTCAAGAATATACTCTAGAAAGGACGTATCGAAAATCCAATTATTTACTGAGTTAAAGCCATTTAAGTGATGCAGTATCTAACCTGTTATGTCCATAACAATGAACTTCAAACGCGATTTTCTCGGAACTAGTTTTTTCAAACTGGCGTACGCGATATCTCAAATTCTACTGAACCGATTCATGTCGAATTTATATGGATACAATTTGCAGGCATCTCGCTATCGCATAGATCTCTAAAATATGATATTTTAAAGTTTTACTATTTTTAAAAAATCGGGAAACGTAAGAAAAAACGTTTTAAACCGCATTTTGTTTTTCAAACGACCGCCATTTTGTCAAAAAAGATGGTTTCGACCTGTCCGAGGTTCATGCGATAGCGGCATCTTTACCGATTCAGAATCTGTTCGATTTTTTTTGTTTCAGATAACCAGAAGGGCTGGAATCGTGTACGTCATGGCACAACTTTTTTTTAACCCTCTCACTTCATCAGCTCTTAGCTGATTTTTGTTTTATTTTTTTGTTTTATTGTTAAAAGATAGATGAACAAATAATGATATAATGGATAGTAAAAATATTAAGACACGAATTTCGGACGTTTTATCGAGCTCCGTAAAAATGAAACAATTTTACGGAGCTCGATAAAACGTCCGAAATTCGTGTCTCTACACTAGAATAACCCCTCTAGCGTTAACAAAACTTTTTTTCCGAGAAAATTCAATCCGTTTAATTGTACCCGTTTTTATATTAAAATCAAATGTTTATTTAAAATCAATGTTACATAGGAATGATTTGCAAAGTATGCTTCGTCTGCAGCTACAACATCCACCCATTATTCAAGTTATTTACGGATTCCTTGTCTGAAAAAGTCCACTTGTTTTGAGGTGATCCATATAGCAAGCCAATTTTAGATATATTTAGATGGTCTGTAAAGGCTGTGTCTGGTGAAAACAGCGGTTTTAACAACAAATACTACCTGTTATAAAAAGTGGGTGTCCGTTGTACCCATTATTACCGGCTTTCTCGAAAAGTTGTCATCTGAGGACATCGCCATTAATACGTTCACCTGTTTCATAACATACCATCTCACTTCTGATCTCACTAGATACGCAAAATAACCTTGCAACAATAAATATGACACCTTGGCTACGATGCACCTGGTCCCTTGGCTTCATTTATGCTTTTTTGCGGTTAGAATTCTCGTAACAAATCTATTTTTAATCTATATTATTCATTCGATGCAAAAAAATTCTTTCTTTGTTGTTGTTGTTGTTGTCGCATTCTATAAAAGGTTTTCTCGACGTTCGATGTGTTTCTCTTTTGATTCATTTGGGACCCAGTAACTACCTTCTTGAAACTTTCCCGTTAAACGTTTGGCAAAAATTGATCGATCAACATTGAATGCAGAAACGAATTCTGATTTTCTTTGACATGAATCTGCATCAAGTATTGATTTCAATTCTTCATTTTGAACTTTTTTAAGTTATGAAAAAACAATATTAAATTCCATTGTTGAGTATGATTATTTAATGGTTTATTCAAAATGTTTCGAAAAAATGGAGAGGGTCGGGATCAGGATTGTCATAATAAAATCTGTGTTTTCGGCCTAAAACAAATCTTTTTATATTAGTTCTTTCCCAGAAAATCTTTATGGATATCTGTATTGAATTTATAAGTCTAATTTTTAGCCATAATTCGAGCATACACTCTGCACAACTTATATAAGACCACCCTGATTATATTTCGTTGCAATACAAACGGGCAGAATTTCAACAAGATACATTCATACTTTGTAGAACGCTTAGAATAAAGTATATTTAACGCCAATTTCGTTCAAAAGAGTTGTTCGTTTATTTGATGTGCTTAAAAGGTAGTAGCTTAGCCCTTTTGAGCCAGCTTTATGTGAGGACTTTTTACCAAAACTTGACGAATTGTCACTCGAGAAACATTTAAATTCAAGTATTGTTTTTCTTTCATGAGCAATTTTGAGGTATTCGAAGCTGTTCTAACTATTTCCCGCTTATCCCGGTCAGAAGGCTTCGTTTTACGTGGGGCTCTCTCCTTCTTACGATATCCTTGAGGATTCGCCAAATAATTGAGCATTGCTGGGATGGGATCGTTCGATCCGACGAGAAATTTATCTGATACCAACATTTGCTTGGTGAAATGCATCGATTTGTCTTTCTTGTCTCTCCGTGAGCACTTTTTTCTTCTAAATTTTCCAGATATATTGTTCAAAACAACTAAAATAACGGGAAATGTAACTGGTCGTATACAATCTTGACACTTTTTTTTATTAATCCGTTTATTTTTACAGGCTCAGTTACCTAAGTTTAAAGGAGCCAAACTCTTAACTATATTTCAACTAGCATATATTAACACGTTGTTTCCTTAATTCTATGGTTAATGAAATAGGAAACCGATTACTCGCGGTCGACTCGAGTTTAGAAGGGCGACACATTTTTATTAGGAAAAGGATGGGATGTAAGGAGATGTGTGTTCACACTCACACTCACATTCACATTCTCATTCACACTCACACTTCATACTCAATTCTTAAAACTATTCTTACATCTAATATGTATTCACAATTTACCTTATTCTAATGTTAGTAGGAAGGGAACCGATAGCTCGCGAAGGACGAAAAGGAGGGGAAAAGGATGTATTAATAATCACACTCCAAGATCGATAGCTTCAAGGAAAACATATATTTGGGACATGTAATCAAGGTTTAATCGAGCCAACACATCTCTCACCGGCACATTGGGCTGCTTTCCTCCAGCCCGAAGGGATGAACTTGACACTTGAAAAATATAAAAATATTCGTTTACGCTCAGCGCTTGAACACACATGCATATGTATATCATACAGTGTATGGTAGTCACCAATACCTACACACTAGAATATAAATTGAAGCATTGTTTGTTTACAATGACACAAATCAGCAAGATTAGAAGTTGGACAGAGGGTATTATCATAGCTCGACATAGTGATTATACCATGTTGAAAGAATCCACGTTGCGCTAGTAAACCTATACATTGTAGTAAAAATGACAATAGCTAAAATTTTTATAGTTCCCAGCACGGTAAACTCATCAATTATGATTGAAAAGTCCGAATTTCCTAGTTCCCCGATTAGCTCCTCGTAGTCCTATCATTGGTTTGAATCAAGATTGCCCAAAAATTGTGAAATAAGTTTCATACGCTTTGTCCCCAAAGGAATAGTCTTCAACGTTTGGTTTGTCAAAATCCCTAACCTGATCGGCTGCCTCATTGACCACAATGCCTGTTCCTAGCATGGACTATACCGATTATTCTGTTATTCTGATTCTAGGGGAATCTGTTTGCCTTGTGATCCACACAAATGGTTGGGAAATTAAAAGTTCACACTGCAACGCCATGAACATATTGGCATTTTGTTCAAATCGGGGATATTGGGGAGTGTTCAAATCGATTGCAATATAGATCGACATCTCGTAAATTCACCAAGTAATGACTGAGAAATAAGCGCTCGAAATGGAGAATTTTCGTAAAGTGAAGTTCAGTTCTTCAATTTGTACTCTCAATATGTTGCCGTAAGACGTAATCCTACGTCAAACCGTATCAATGATTCTTTCAGATATTTTTGAAGAAAAATGGAATGAGCATGAGTGCATATTTAATTTTCATATTCACTGTGCTTTTGTATTATTTTAATTTCATATTTGTATATTTGTTTATTGTAAGGCTATGCGATTCATGTATGATGTAGACTTTTGCATAGATCGAACATGAAAAATCAGGACATTACACTATCAAGGAATGTCAAAAAAAGATGTTCATCTCAAGGTATAAGAGAGGTGCGAAAAAAAATATTGAAATTGATTGAATAAGAATAATAACTGTATAGGATTGGAACCTTATTTTGAAAACTCTGAAAATTTTGTATAGAATCCTGAAATCTGTAATCCGTATCTACAGATTCTTGGTTTTAAACTGTCTGAAAAATCTGTACAAATACAAATTATTCTGTAGATATGGTAACCCTGATCGGGATACCGGATGGTTGGTTGGGTGTGGAATTACTCTATATCAGTGGTTCTCAAAGTGGTCTATACGACTCCTTAACTTGATATTTACTGTATTTTATGTCTATTTAGGGCAAGTGCTCCTATAGTGGAGGTAGTACCAATAGTGGTTGTATAGTAATAAAAGCCGTTTTATATCAAATTTAACGGTAATTAAACTGAAAACAGAACGTTCGCTGGGTGTTTACGTCACATTTGAGGTAATAATGACGTCTTTATAATACAAAATGAATGTTTTCAAAATTCGTCCAAAAATCTGTCCAATTTCTTATGATTTCTTAACCGAATACCAATTTTGCTTAACGCTTCTACAAGTAGTAAAATAATGTTACCCCATCCCTTAACTGTTTTTTATCAAGAACATGAATTTTTTCAAGTTATGGAAAGTGTTTGAATATAAAATTACTTGTTTTTCCTGCTTTTTCCCATTGCGCCATTATAGGCACATAAAAGCATGCTTGTTCCCATAGTGGCACATCGCAATGTTTACAAATGACAGTCGCAGATTCGGTCTTAAACAATTCGTAGACAATGAAAGTTTTGATTAATATTCATCGTTATATCGAGTAAGAAGCACTTATTCACTCATGAAAAAACCATATAGTGACTCCCTAATTCATTAAAGAACGGATTTGTCTGTGAAGACTGTGCGGAAATACGGTGAAGCGGCCATTTCCCGCTGCATGGAGTAAGTGACCTCCAGCAGAAGACTTTTCACGCGGCATGCAAAGCTTACGGCATTCCTCAATCTACCGTCCGTTTCCGACTTAGGGGCAAGTGGAGAACAAAAGCTCGGAAAGGGGCGCGGACTGTACTTACCGACCAGGAGGAGCGGAAACTCGTCCTATATTTGGCTACAATGCAGAAGAGAGGATTTCCGGTGACGAAACAGTTGCTGCTGCATAAAGTAAAGACTTTCTTCGAAACCAATTCTCGTCCCAATCCGTTTAAAAACAACGTTCCAGGTTAGTATTTAATCTTTTTTTAAATAGAGATGCGTTCAGAATATCCTTATCGGTTGTAGGTCGGAAATGGTTGAAACGATTTCTTCATCGACACCGCGGGCTTACCTTCCGCACAGCGGAAGTAGTAACGTCCGCCAGTGGAAAGGTCAAAGAGGCTGACATTCGCGGATACTTCGCGGACCTTGACTCCCATCTGGAGGATAATAAACTGACGGCAGCAACATTGGATCCGTGTCGCATGTTCAACGGCGATGAAACATCTATTTCGTTCGTTCTTTATCAATGAGACTTGTAGTCAATGATTGATTCTCTTAATACTGAATTGAATTTGTATTCAAATGTGTACGATGTCTTTTTACATATAATACATCCAAGCCATGTGTTTTATCCCATAATATAGTGGTATTTTCAATTAAACCAAACCAAAAACTATGCAGCTACAAATTGCATTACTAAGGGAGCTATACATTAATATCTTCAGGTTGTAAGAAGGGAGGGGGTTTCACAATTCGTCATAAATAATACGAAAGATATAAGAAAGTTGTCATGGTGGGGTGAAGGTTTACTTTCATTAAATGTTGCCTGACGTACTAAATGGGTACTCTCTGACTAGTGCATACCATCTTAACCGTGTTCAAAATCTCGCTTTATGTTGATTAAAGCCAAAAAAGGTATTTAATATCAGTTTACCTAAAACCCAGAAATACCTTTTCGTATACCTCCACTATAGGTACGCGGTGTCACCATTATAGGAATCATGCCACCACTATTGGAACATAAACGATCTTACAAAACAATTATTGTCTTCAAAATGCATGCATTTTTGGTGTTAAAAATAGTTACTATTGAAAAAACAATAAAATTTTGAATCTATTGATGTGTTGCACCATAATAGTCATAGTCAAAATCATGCAAAATCTATATAAATAATATAGATTTTGCATGATTTTGACTTATTTCTTTGATTGTCTTGACTAAATGCGCCACTATTGGTGCACTTGCCCTATTGATGAGAAAATGATGTCTAGTTTACTCACTTAATCAAGGGCAATGTGATTGATAAGTATTTTGTATGAATAAGATAAAGATAAATTTTTAAAGAATTTAGGCTATGGGGGGTCGATAGTATCATTCTGGAGAAACGTTCATTTGACCAAAATAGTTTGAGTATCCCTGCTCTATAGTGTAATTTTTCTCACACTTCGGTCAAAAAACTCATGAAAACGAAAATGCATGCATATTAAATGTGAATAAATAAAAAAGAACATGTAAAATTCGTATTGATATTGTTCAAAATATGACCGGAACATTTGAATTGTTGAAAAAGTTTATATTATTAATTGTTAGTCGGTTAAAAGGTGTTTGAGCAGTTCCGATAACTCAAGGAAGATATGGAAAATGTGATGATGGAATGATACGAATTCTGTTGATGGGTGTTTGAAACAGATATTTCATCACGAAATTATATCATCCGAGATTTTGCCCTCCAGACGCGCGTTTTGCACCACAGTACAATTTCAAAATCTAATTTGAACCGAGTCGTCTGAGTCTGTGTAGATAGTCAACAGATCTCCTCCATCATCCATTATCCAGAGAGGCAAAGCATAATGCTATCGTTCAACCGAAAGTGCTTACCACTGCCAACCTTCTTTCACTGTCAATTACACTCCGAAACCCCGCACACGGTAACCACCTCTCCCTCCATCAATCAGATCAGTGATCTAATTGAACCCAAGCCTTCATTACAAATTTCATCGGTGAAATATCATCCGCACCGTGATGACTTTGAAGCCACCCTTTTTTGCTTTTCTATCCGTAACCTTAAATGAACTGCCAATAATAATAATAATAATAATAATAATAATTAATAATAAAGTTAGTTAAGCCTGGTGCACGTGTCTCGTAGTTCCCATTGCGACCTTCAGCCTCTGCCCAGGAACTCCGATCCCTACCTTCACGAGGTACTAGCTGAGATGCGAGCAACCCTTGGAAAGATCGGGTAACCAACCCCGGTGGGACCTTGGGTCGTATGCAAACAGGGAAGGGGGACTAGTGTAGCGTCTGTTCTCCATGTTAGGAGCGGCCCACAACAGCGTCTGTATTCCAGGTTAGGAACGGCTGAGATACCGTCCTTCAGGCAGGTTGAGGACTCTAAGAAGCAACCTGTGCCAACCCGTGTTTTCCCGGGAAAAGGAAAACTACCAATAATGCAATTGAGAAATCGGAGAATTATAGTAATGCGATCGCCTGAGGAGGGCCTCCGGACTGGAGCTGGTCCTGGAACGGGCGTACATGCGAGCGGCCAGCGGCTAGAGGAATTGGTGCAAGAGCGGACCCCTAGTCATCGGGCTCAGCCCGTAAACCGAACGCTAAACAGAACCCGCAGCACAAGAAATCACAATGGCAATGCTGCACCTGCAAATGATGCTGCGATTGGACGACGTCAGTCGCTCACATTGACAGGCCGCCAACGGCAACGAATCATGTGGACGAGAGAGATGAATGAATTCGTGATTCGTTGCTATTATGTCTGCACAAGATTGGAGACGGACATGTCCGGCAGACCAAGAATGCTGGAAATGTTCAACGAGCAGTTCCCACGATTTGCCGGCCAACTAGATCGGAATAAGCTCTACACACGGAGACGAGCGATTTTGTCACACAACATGCTGTCCCCGGCTGAAATAGAGGCCATCAAGTTGGAAGTGCAACGAGAACTGCGTAGAGAGAGTGGAAGATCGAGCGATATGTCGAGAAGGAGCTCTGCTAGGCTGAGTGCATCGTTCGCTAGTGAAAGGCGCGAATCTATTGCACCACCACCGGATCCAGTGGATGAGCCTAGAGGACAAGAGCCGGCAGAGGATCAACAACGAGGTCAATTAAAGAACGAATTGGCTTTCCACATGGATGCAGCAGTGACCCAGTTTTACGGAACGGACCCCTTAACCCGACACAAGATTCCGAAGTTGCAGTATTCCCACCGACTAACGAGTGCCGTCCAAGTACTCGACCAGGAAGTACTACCTGTGTACCTGGAAGTGGTAGAGAATCTAGAGGAGCTGCAATTTATCGTTTATTGTGGAACTGTAGCTGTTGTACGGACGTTAGGAATGCGCACCTTTCACCAAGACGATAGACAGAACCGCGTACTCTCCAAAAAACCGAAACCTGCTTGGATGAGACGCCTGGAAGGTCGTATCCAAACGCTCCGAGTAAAAATCGGTCGACTAACGCAGTACAAGAGGGGAAGTCGATCGCGAAAGCTGATTCGTGGAGTTGCTGAAATTGTGAAGCCGGCAGAGCTCTCTGATCTTAATGAAAACCGCATCATTGAGATCCTCGACACCCATGTACAACGGTTGAGTGCTCTATCAAAAAGGTTAAGACGTTATACGGAATGTACGAAAAGGCATGCGGATAATCGTATGTTCAGTATGAACGAAAGGGAGTTCTACAGCCGCATCAAAAAGAAACGCAATAATTACGATGGTGGTCTTCCTGAGATTGACGAAGTTACCCAGTTTTGGTCAGGCTTATGGGAGAACCCTATTCAACACCGAAGTAACAGGATGTGGCTGGCAGAAGAAGAGGAATATGGAAACGGACTTGAAGCAATGCCTGCCGTTATGGTAACCGCCCATGATATCAACGAAGCCATTCGATATTCCAGGAATTGGGCTGCGCCAGGACCAGATTTCGTGCACAATTTCTGGTACAAAAAGTTTTCTTCAACTCATGGGCGAATGGCAGAGTGCTTCAATAAGGTATTAGAAAATCCCCAAACAACACCGGAGTTCGTGACCAGGGGAATTACTCATCTGATGCCAAAGGATCAAGACACAGCGAATGCGGCGAAGTACAGGCCAATAACATGTCTAACGAGCCTGTACAAGCTACTTACGTCGGTGATTAATAAAAAGATACAAAACCATTGCGAAGTTAACGAAATATTAACAGAAGAACAGAAAGGCTGTAAACAGAACACGCGGGGCTGCAAAGATCAAGTCGTTATCGATGCAGTCATCGTCGGACAAGCAAGCCGAAACAGAAGGAACCTGAGTATGGCGTACATTGACTATAAAAAAGCATACGACTCAGTACCGCATACGTACCTGATAAAGGTACTAAAAATGTACAAGATACATGATGGCGTCATCAGGTTTATGGAACACGCAATGGTAAACTGGAGCACCTCGCTTAGTATCACCGACGGAACAACTATGTTGAGATCCAGAACTCTCAATATTCGCAGGGGAATATTCCAAGGTGACACATTCAGTCCTTTGTGGTTTTGCCTTGCGATGAACCCCTTGAGCAGAGCACTCAACCGAAGCAGCCATGGCTACCATATCAACAGAACAACGACAATAAACCATACCTTCTATATGGACGACTTGAAACTGTTTGCGGAATCAACAGAAGCGCTACATAGTCTTCTACAGTGTGTTAGCGACTTTAGTTCCGATGTGCGGATGGAACTCGGAATCGAAAAGTGTAAGGCAGTACAGCTCCACCGTGGACGATTGGTGGAGACTGAAGGATTCCGCATTAACGAGAGTGAAGTGATTCAAGATTTGGTGGAAGGCGAATCCTATAAGTACCTGGGATTTCTGCAATTGAAAGGGATTTGTCACACAAAAATCAAGAAGGAACTCCAGGAACAATTCTTGATCAGAATCAACCAGGTTTTGAAAACAAACCTCTGCGGCGGCAAAAAAATCAAAGCCGTCAATACGTTTGCCGTTCCTTTACTCACGTACAGTTTCGGGGTGCTGAAGTGGACGAAAACCGATTTAGAAACAATAGAAAGAGCAATGAGAGTGACGTTCACAAAGCACCGTATGCACCATCCAAAGTCGTCCATAGAAAGATTCACCTTGCCACGTGTTGAAGGAGGAAGAGGTGTCACTGACATTAGAGCGCTTTGCAGTTCCCAGATCCAGCAGTTGCGGAGTTACTTCGTGGAAAGTCAGACCCGTCACGATATCTATCGCGCTGTCTGTGAAGCGGACCGTGGATTCAGTGCCCTGCATCTGGCGCAGGAGCAGTACGAACTTAGCTGCAATTTGCAGACCATAGAAGAAAAAACAACATCATGGAAGCAAAAGGAACTTCATGGGACACACCCCCATCGTTTAGAGCAAGCGCATATCGACAAAGTATTATCGAACACGTGGCTGGTGCGAGGTGAACTCTTTTCTGAAACAGAAGGGTTTATGGTAGCCATCCAGGACCGGATAATAGCGACCAAAAACTACCGGAAGTACATCTTGCACGAAAACGTTGTTGACTGTTGCAGAAAGTGCAATAAAGTAGGAGAGACGATAGAACACGTCATAGCCGGCTGTGGAGCGCTAGCCGAATCAGCTTATCTCAATCGTCACAACTCGGTTGCCAAGATTGTTCATCAACAGCTAGCATCAAAACGCAACTTGGTAAATCAGTTGGTACCCTACTACAAGTATATTCCGGATCCGGTTTTGGAAAATAGCTGCTACAAGTTGTACTGGGATCGCGAGATTATTACGGATGTCCGAATACCAGCTAATCGCCCTGATATTGTGGTCTACGATAAAAATAAGAAAGAAGTGCTGATAATAGACATTGCAGTACCGTTAGACCACAATCTACAATCTACGTTTGCTGCCAAGATAACCAAGTATCACGACTTGGCAGAAGAACTAAAACAAATGTGGCATTTGAAAGGCATCCGTATTATACCAGTAGTGATCTCTGCTACTGGTTTAGTTCCACACTCTCTCACGCAGTCATTGGAGGAGCTGCAAGTAACAGAGCAGCTTGCGGTTATGCAGAAAGCGGTGATTCTTGGAACGTGTAACATAGTGCGACGGTTCCTGAATCACCATAATTAGAACACGATGATTGTGCAGACACTATTATAAAGAGAAAAAAAGAAAAAAAAAAGATACCACAGAGCCTAATCCCCCTTTGGCATTTAAGAAGCCCGGGGGTAGGTGAATATTCCAGCTCAATGCTGAGAAGTGCCATAACTCTATATAATAATAATAATAAGGTTAGTTAAGCCTGGTGCACGTGTCTCGTAGTTCCCATTGCGACCTTCAGCCTCTGCCCAGGAACTCCGATCCCTACCTTCACGAGGTACTAGCTGAGATGCGAGCAACCCTTGGAAAGATCGGGTAACCAACCCCGGTGGGACCTTGGGTCGTATGCAAACAGGGAAGGGGGACTAGTGTAGCGTCTGTTCTCCATGTTAGGAGCGGCCCACAACAGCGTCTGTATTCCAGGTTAGGAACGGCTGAGATACCGTCCTTCAGGCAGGTTGAGGACTCTAAGAAGCAACCTGTGCCAACCCGTGTTTTCCCGGGAAAAGGAAAACTACCAATAATGCAATTGAGAAATCGGAGAATTATAGTAATGCGATCGCCTGAGGAGGGCCCCCGGACTGGAGCTGGTCCTGGAACGGGCGTACATGCGAGCGGCCAGCGGCTAGAGGAATTGGTGCAAGAGCGGACCCCTAGTCATCGGGCTCAGCCCGTAAACCGAACGCTAAACAGAACCCGCAGCACAAGAAATCACAATGGCAATGCTGCACCTGCAAATGATGCTGCGATTGGACGACGTCAGTCGCTCACATTGACAGGCCGCCAACGGCAACGAATCATGTGGACGAGAGAGATGAATGAATTCGTGATTCGTTGCTATTATGTCTGCACAAGATTGGAGACGGACATGTCCGGCAGACCAAGAATGCTGGAAATGTTCAACGAGCAGTTCCCACGATTTGCCGGCCAACTAGATCGGAATAAGCTCTACACACGGAGACGAGCGATTTTGTCACACAACATGCTGTCCCCGGCTGAAATAGAGGCCATCAAGTTGGAAGTGCAACGAGAACTGCGTAGAGAGAGTGGAAGATCGAGCGATATGTCGAGAAGGAGCTCTGCTAGGCTGAGTGCATCGTTCGCTAGTGAAAGGCGCGAATCTATTGCACCACCACCGGATCCAGTGGATGAGCCTAGAGGACAAGAGCCGGCAGAGGATCAACAACGAGGTCAATTAAAGAACGAATTGGCTTTCCACATGGATGCAGCAGTGACCCAGTTTTACGGAACGGACCCCTTAACCCGACACAAGATTCCGAAGTTGCAGTATTCCCACCGACTAACGAGTGCCGTCCAAGTACTCGACCAGGAAGTACTACCTGTGTACCTGGAAGTGGTAGAGAATCTAGAGGAGCTGCAATTTATCGTTTATTGTGGAACTGTAGCTGTTGTACGGACGTTAGGAATGCGCACCTTTCACCAAGACGATAGACAGAACCGCGTACTCTCCAAAAAACCGAAACCTGCTTGGATGAGACGCCTGGAAGGTTGTATCCAAACGCTCCGAGTAAAAATCGGTCGACTAACGCAGTACAAGAGGGGAAGTCGATCGCGAAAGCTGATTCGTGGAGTTGCTGAAATTGTGAAGCCGGCAGAGCTCTCTGATCTTAATGAAAACCGCATCATTGAGATCCTCGACACCCACGTACAACGGTTGAGTGCTCTATCAAAAAGGTTAAGACGTTATACGGAATGTACGAAAAGGCATGCGGATAATCGTATGTTCAGTATGAACGAAAGGGAGTTCTACAGCCGCATCAAAAAGAAACGCAATAATTACGATGGTGGTCTTCCTGAGATTGACGAAGTTACCCAGTTTTGGTCAGGCTTATGGGAGAACCCTATTCAACACCGAAGTAACAGGATGTGGCTGGCAGAAGAAGAGGAATATGGAAACGGACTTGAAGCAATGCCTGCCGTTATGGTAACCGCCCATGATATCAACGAAGCCATTCGATATTCCAGGAATTGGGCTGCGCCAGGACCAGATTTCGTGCACAATTTCTGGTACAAAAAGTTTTCTTCAACTCATGGGCGAATGGCAGAGTGCTTCAATAAGGTATTAGAAAATCCCCAAACAACACCGGAGTTCGTGACCAGGGGAATTACTCATCTGATGCCAAAGGATCAAGACACAGCGAATGCGGCGAAGTACAGGCCAATAACATGTCTAACGAGCCTGTACAAGCTACTTACGTCGGTGATTAATAAAAAGATACAAAACCATTGCGAAGTTAACGAAATATTAACAGAAGAACAGAAAGGCTGTAAACAGAACACGCGGGGCTGCAAAGATCAAGTCGTTATCGATGCAGTCATCGTCGGACAAGCAAGCCGAAACAGAAGGAACCTGAGTATGGCGTACATTGACTATAAAAAAGCATACGACTCAGTACCGCATACGTACCTGATAAAGGTACTAAAAATGTACAAGATACATGATGGCGTCATCAGGTTTATGGAACACGCAATGGTAAACTGGAGCACCTCGCTTAGTATCACCGACGGAACAACTATGTTGAGATCCAGAACTCTCAATATTCGCAGGGGAATATTCCAAGGTGACACATTCAGTCCTTTGTGGTTTTGCCTTGCGATGAACCCCTTGAGCAGAGCACTCAACCGAAGCAGCCATGGCTACCATATCAACAGAACAACGACAATAAACCATACCTTCTATATGGACGACTTGAAACTGTTTGCGGAATCAACAGAAGCGCTACATAGTCTTCTACAGTGTGTTAGCGACTTTAGTTCCGATGTGCGGATGGAACTCGGAATCGAAAAGTGTAAGGCAGTACAGCTCCACCGTGGACGATTGGTGGAGACTGAAGGATTCCGCATTAACGAGAGTGAAGTGATTCAAGATTTGGTGGAAGGCGAATCCTATAAGTACCTGGGATTTCTGCAATTGAAAGGGATTTGTCACACAAAAATCAAGAAGGAACTCCAGGAACAATTCTTGATCAGAATCAACCAGGTTTTGAAAACAAACCTCTGCGGCGGCAAAAAAATCAAAGCCGTCAATACGTTTGCCGTTCCTTTACTCACGTACAGTTTCGGGGTGCTGAAGTGGACGAAAACCGATTTAGAAACAATAGAAAGAGCAATGAGAGTGACGTTCACAAAGCACCGTATGCACCATCCAAAGTCGTCCATAGAAAGATTCACCTTGCCACGTGTTGAAGGAGGAAGAGGTGTCACTGACATTAGAGCGCTTTGCAGTTCCCAGATCCAGCAGTTGCGGAGTTACTTCGTGGAAAGTCAGACCCGTCACGATATCTATCGCGCTGTCTGTGAAGCGGACCGTGGATTCAGTGCCCTGCATCTGGCGCAGGAGCAGTACGAACTTAGCTGCAATTTGCAGACCATAGAAGAAAAAACAACATCATGGAAGCAAAAGGAACTTCATGGGACACACCCCCATCGTTTAGAGCAAGCGCATATCGACAAAGTATTATCGAACACGTGGCTGGTGCGAGGTGAACTCTTTTCTGAAACAGAAGGGTTTATGGTAGCCATCCAGGACCGGATAATAGCGACCAAAAACTACCGGAAGTACATCTTGCACGAAAACGTTGTTGACTGTTGCAGAAAGTGCAATAAAGTAGGAGAGACGATAGAACACGTCATAGCCGGCTGTGAAGCGCTAGCCGAATCAGCTTATCTCAATCGTCACAACTCGGTTGCCAAGATTGTTCATCAACAGCTAGCATCAAAACGCAACTTGGTAAATCAGTTGGTACCCTACTACAAGTATATTCCGGATCCGGTTTTGGAAAATAGCTGCTACAAGTTGTACTGGGATCGCGAGATTATTACGGATGTCCGAATACCAGCTAATCGCCCTGATATTGTGGTCTACGATAAAAATAAGAAAGAAGTGCTGATAATAGACATTGCAGTACCGTTAGACCACAATCTACAATCTACGTTTGCTGCCAAGATAACCAAGTATCACGACTTGGCAGAAGAACTAAAACAAATGTGGCATTTGAAAGGCATCCGTATTATACCAGTAGTGATCTCTGCTACTGGTTTAGTTCCACACTCTCTCACGCAGTCATTGGAGGAGCTGCAAGTAACAGAGCAGCTTGCGGTTATGCAGAAAGCGCTGATTCTTGGAACGTGTAACATAGTGCGACGGTTCCTGAATCACCATAATTAGAACACGATGATTGTGCAGACACTATTATAAAGAGAAAAAAAAAAAAAAAAAAAAAAAAAAAAAAAAAAAAAGATACCACAGAGCCTAATCCCCCTTTGGCATTTAAGAAGCCCGGGGGTAGGTGAATATTCCAGCTCAATGCTGAGAAGTGCCATAACTCTATAATAATAATAATAATAATTATATATGCTACCGTCGGGTGGTGACAATATGGGAACTGTCTCAATGTGTGCTCGAATAAATTACAACAGGAAATAAACTTAAATTTGAGCAAAAGGATTAAATGCTTCCGACGTCACGCAAAACCATGAAGAGCAGGGCGTGTAAATCGTGTACAAAAAATAACAGCAACACTTCGAAGCGCACACAAACTGTAATCACCATTAAATGGCTCGTTTCAACTTTAATCATGTCGCAGCTCATCAGCGCAGCAAGGGATGGATGGTTTGGGGATAACCCTTCTTCGACAGAAGAAGGTGTCAGCGTGTCTAACGATGATGATGATGATGCTGCTGCTGCCGAGGATGATGGTATTCGTACTTCTCGTGTTCTCGCGTGCACCAGGTGAAGGCGAACATTAGCAGCTATGTCGTGGTTATCCGATCCGGGAAAGCGGGTTCCAGTAAACAGAATGCGAGGAGATGTGTGGGATTCAACTCAGGTGGCATCGTTTTCCCGCCCTCCCGCAACTCGATTCTTCATTTCTGGGACGCTGCGTGCGCTAGAGCTGGATGCATGGTGGCCAAGCAGCCGAGGATTTGATCCACGCTAATAATGAACTCGTAATCACCTTGATAAATCACAATACCGGGAACATGATCCCTCTCGGTGTGCTCTGACGGAAGCGATTGTTGTCGAGATTATGCTGCTAAATGAGATAAGGATAGCTTTCCTTGGGCAGGTGATTGCTCTGCGGCTATGGTTACCCGGAGACAAATCCAGATTTTAATTATACAGTGGGAAATTTGTTGACTTGAAATTTAAAAAATTACCGTTTGCCTTTAGAACAAACTTTATGAAATTATTTGATTCGCGTAATTTTTCATATTGTATGTTGGGACTTAACCTAGGTTCCATCAAAGATCATAATGTATAATAGTTCAATCAGAGATTTTTTTAAAATTTTCACAAACATTCCGGCAGGGTTATCACGAAAATACTTACACGCAATAGGCCAACCAATGGAATGAAAGCAAGAAACAAACAATTTTTTGGATTTGCTTTCCTACTAGAAGATTATTTGTTTATCCAATTCATGAACTGTCTCAGCTTCCTTCGGATTTTTTTCTTATAAACAGAAAGTATATAAATATTACAAATAAATTGAACAAAAAGCAATGAATTGAAAATTTACAGCGAGAATTAAATTTAATTGAAATTGCAATGATGAAACCAATCCTGAATTTAAATTCGAGATTGAGCATATATTAATAAAATAGACCACGCGTTAATAAATTATATGGCTGAAAATGTAGCAATAACGATTTTACGTAATCTCTCAATTTTTCGTTACATTTTCCGTAGGGTGACCCCTCTGTACAAAAACCAAAGACGTAAGTCTACGTCAAAAGAAGAGTATGAACGTGAACCTGTATCCTTCTCGGTCGGGGGTTGTGTGTGGCAAATCATCCAAAAAGATTGATTGCAGGGGTTCTCAAAGTGGACCTCAAGGGGTCGATATTGGCTTCCCAAGGGTCGACGAGGTCTGTGTTTAAATTGTGTTACTTGAATCAACTTGACAAATATTCTAGTGGTAAGTTTTTTATTCACTTTTCAAAAATTCAACAAGTGAGTGAGCGTGCCACACGTACAGGTTTATCTGGAAATGCACAGATTTTTCGTTATTTTTGATACAGATCACAGATTTTCGATGAAGCATGATGTGAAGAACAGATTTGTGCCTCATGTATGCTTCCGTGGTAGTCCTGTTTCCAGGGTTCTACGTATTTACAAGAACGAGAACGAATTCTGCACCCTAAAAGTAAGATTGCTCCGGAAGGAAATCACAGTTTCAGAAAACGAACATGTGTGGACAAAAATCGGACGCCTGAAGAAAATTAACGGTTCGTATTTTCTGCGTTTCGGTGCCTTGTTTCTGACGTTCTCACTATGCCTCACTCATTGGCAACAGTCGGGCGATTTTTATCGGAATATGATCAAAACAGGAATCAGCTCAGCAATGACACGATTAACGCAATTTTAGGATCAAAAGATTTGATTGGACATCGTGGCAGCAGCTCGAAAATTTTATTGAATGAATAGCTGACCCGGCAAACGTTGTTCTGCCGTCAAAATTATTTCTAGAGAATATTTGGGGTGTTACATAAAACATAACTGATCTATTTTGAGCGTGTTTGAATGTTTTAACGAACTAAACAATTATTCAAATGTGATCGATAAAAAGAACGAATGAAATGATTTCAGTGGAATTTAGTATAATGTTTCATGATGGAATATATTTCATTAACGTAACTGATATGGTTGATCTCTCAAACGTTAAATGTAAAGAGGCAAAAAGTAATCGATTTTTGTATGCGTTGTTGATATTTGTGAATTACATTATCAGTATTTATTCGTGGAATCGAACGGATTTCAGAATGCAAAATTGCAATCCGTTCGGATAATTTTGACTCTGACGCTGTTACGGCGTTGCTCATGATAGCGTCACCAAAAAATAACATCATACGATACACATAAAATCCATCGAGCGCACTCCTTTATTTTATTCGTCTGATATAGCTATTCATAAATATTATTTCAAAATGAGTAATGATGTTCATAATGAATAGAGTACCTGTGACAGGATTACGTTGTCTAAAGTTTGTGTAATATTCATCTTGTTCTTTCAGAACGGTCGGGCATTTTTTCGTCAAATATATTACTTCTGACT